>NC_141021.1:31727500-31920000 GCF_052040795.2 Danio rerio
GACAAAATTTTATTACAAAGAACCCTTTAACTGTTACACCAAGACAAAAGCAATAGAATTTTTTTTGATTGCATTTCTTAACTCCTAATGTCGCTAGTTAACACAATCAGTGCATTTTTATTCAACACATCACATTATTTCTAAAATATCAGCCTCTACCAAATGGTTGAGATGTTGGTTTATGGTAAAAGTACCAGAATTAATAAATATACTACAGAAAATATGAACTGTAAGACCAATTTCATTAAAAACATGATAAAAATAAATAACAATTATTACTAAATCATAGCCATAAGCCATAAAATATTACAGATTTTCATTTAACACAGTAATATACACATTTTCCTGTTTTTTTTTTTTTTTTACAATAAAATCAAAATCAAGTGAATTAGTGAAGCAAGATTTAGTTTGCTTGTTTAGTTTAGTTTCACGAGTGCTTCCAGAAGACAGAACTCCTGTTCATTGTGGTATTAACCAATCAAACTTCAAAACTCCCAAAGTGTGAGTGTGTGTTTGTGTGTGTGTGTGTGAGTAAGAGAAAACAACAGTGTGATTGTACCTGTGTGTGCGTCTGTGTGTGTGTGTGTGTGTGTGTGTGTGTGTGTGTGTGTGTGTGTAAGAGAGAGTGTAAAAACAATTGCAACCTATGTAATGTCCCCACAATTCACAAAAATGTGTGTGAGAGAGAGAGAGAGAGAGAGAGAGAGAACTGTGTGTGTGAGAGTGTATGAATGTGTGAGAGTGGGGAGAGAGTGTACATTTAGGTGTGTGCAGGGCAGTGTGTGTGTGTGTGTGTGTGAGAGAGAGAGAGAGAGAGAGAGAGAGAGAGAGAGAGAGAGAGAGAGAGAGAGAGAGAGAGAGAGAGAGAGAGAGAGAGAGAGAGAGAAGAGAGAGAGAGAGAGAGAGAGAGAGAGAGTATGTGAGTGAACATGCTGAATTATCTCATCAGTGAAGGCATTATCTGGTAAAAGGGCCTGACGATGTGAGTTCTTGTACCATAGAAACTATTTACAGAGAAAGACAGTATCATAAGCCATGTTTCTTTTCGTTCTGCTTAATCAAGTACCCCAAAAAAGATATTTAAAATAAACAAAACAATTAGTGTATTTTGACTGCTTTCTTTAATAACTACATTACACAATAGTAAAGTGAAAAAATTAAAAAGCCTTTATTCACATGGCTAGATCTCTAAAAACCAACGCGTTTCGGCAGAAGTCTGCCTTCATCAGGGTAACCCTGGTTACCCTGATGAAGGCAGACTTCTGCCGAAATGCGTTGGTTTTTAGAGATCTAGCCATGTGAATAAAGGCTTTTTAATTTTTTCACTTTACTCGAGTGCCTTGGACTGATTCTTGTTGCAGATTTGATGAATCCCTTACCCAAAGAGCACCGACCATACATTTGAACTTACCCCAGAGCGCTTTTTGTTTTGTTTTTTCTGAAGTACATTACACAATACTTGTACTTTTACTTTCAGTACTTGAGTAGTAAATTTTGAAATAAACTACTTGCAATACTTAAGTACAAAAAATGTTGAATACTTTTGTACTTCCACTTAAGTATGGTGCTTAAAGAGCACTTCTACTTCTACTCAAGTCAATTTTTGATAAAGCACTTGTACTTTTACTCAAGTATGGGTCTCTAGTACTTTATACATCTCTGCATCTGATTAGTATCATGTTAAATATCATGCGAATGTGCGCGTTTGGTGTGTGATAGTTTAAACTGTCATGTCCGCGCCGTGTCGCGGCGCTTCTGGTTTGCGACCTGCTTGACTGCCTGTTAAAGCGTGAAGTCATGTAGGATTTTACTTGTTGAACGTCTGTGTGGATTGTCAAGACATATTCCCTCATCAAGTCGATAAACTCGATCTCAACATGTATGAAGGACGTTAAAGCCTGCCATGTAAAAAAACGCGCCGATCTTTTGGTTTGAACACGAGTAGAGGTGAGGGACTGTAGCAGTGAAAATTAAAGTACCCGCCCCCATGACGTCATTTAGCGGACCTAGTTGAAAACCAGACAGATCCGCCAGCATAATACAGAGAGTGCTGCAAAGCACATCAAATGATAGGTATTTAAAGGGGGAAAAAGAAAAATATATTAAATATATTAATTTATATTAGACACACATCTGGTGCTTGTATTTGCTCCTGCTATATGTCCACAACTTCACACATTGGGTTAAATTAGGCTTTACAGTTTCCATGTTCAGTCCTTTTTCTTCCACTATATCTTTTTAAGAAAAGGCAGCAGCATTACAACCTGTTATTCAATCAAAAGACAAAGTCAAAGCAGTAGCTGACAGCCAATCTTTCCTAGGCTTAGCAAAACTTGGAAAAATACCTCTGTATTCTTGCAAGTACAATATTTACACAAATATTTCTTATTCAAATCTTCAGCAACGCTATTTAACTCGTGAATTTGTTTATTTACACCTTGACCGATTTTTGTATGACATCGCCATTAAAAATACAATGTTGCTTAACCAGATGGTTTTTTAAGTTACTTTTAAAGAGAGTGTTACTTCAGTCATGTTGTTGTAATGTTTTGAGAAGACTAGTAACACACACAAAAAAAAAAATTAAATCGTGAATCGGTCAAACTTTATAAAAAAACCTAGATTTTTAATTTTTTTTTGCTAAATCGCCCAGCCCTAGATCAGAGTCAGTAAAATGATCCGAACTTCCCATCACTAGTATTTAGCTTTTCACTTCTGCAGTGGCTCTGAACTGTCAAAACAAATAAATCAGATAACATTTTTTTTTTTTTTAATAATGGACGAATGTTTCAGAGGCAGTGTGTAAAATATGGTTTACAAAACATGAGGTCGAATTTAATTCATAATTTTGAATTCAGTGTGCAACAACCTTTACAACTGAACACTGTAACAGGGAATAAATTGTTCTTATTTAAGAACATTTGAGCTAGTTTCAATAGTTCTTTCATTTTTATTTTATTTAAAATAACTCCCATTATGTTATTTAACCTATTATTTTAATGCAACAGACAAGCTGTATGTCAATTTGCTATAAAGAAAAGGAAGTTTTTTTAGTTTTTTTTTGGCATGCTGATTTATGTATAATTGTGAAAATATGTCTATATAATCACCCTGCAATGTTGTAAATATTGTTTTTTTTGCTTTAGGCCATTCTAAGATCAGTTTAAAAAAAAAAAAACTATTTTGTGTTTAAAAATATAACATTTTTATTTTTAAACATTTATTCTTCGGCTAATATATCGGTTATTGGGCTCCAAATCTAATGTTACGTATATCGGCCAAAAAAATCCATATCGGTGCATCCCTTTGCAAAATTGAAACGTCATTCAACTCCCACTCAACCTGTACAGAATAACTATAATACAACCATGATTAAGGTAGCAGCGTCGTTATTTCGTGAGTCGATGAATCACCAGTGATCAGGGCCGGATTAACCAATGGGCCTTATGGGCACAGGCCCAGGGGTCCGTGCGCACTAGGGGCCCCTGCGAGGGGGGAGAAAAAAAGACAATTTCGGAGTGTCTTTTTTGGCTAATTGCAAATAGCGCATCTAGTTGGAATAAGCTATTCAGAGTTTACGCCCATTGATGCCTGATTGATAGAGACAACACCAGTAAAGAGCTGTCAATCATTACAGTCGCAGTGGCGCACCTTGTATGGCGCCCAGCATAATCTTTTGACGCGATTAATCATAAACTCGGTTCGAATCCACCATCAGCTGAACTCGTGCTTTTTTTTTTTTTCTCCCCATTTTTAACAGGAAGGAAACATTTTTTATTTTTAACAGGAAGGAAACATTTTTTAAAAATAATGGAAATGTGATATAAAGTCACAAGTGTCTCGTGGGTATTTAATAATGTTTAGCCTTATTATAGGTGCCTCCCTCTCTGCAAACACTATATTGCTCAGACAACTGTATTTCCTCTGAGCAAAAAAATCGCGATCACATATTAATATTATTATTATATTTAAATTGCCTTTTTTTAGTTAACTGAACATAATGCTGTAATTGGTCAAGCGCGGAAACGTCAGTTTTGTATTAACCCGCACTAAACTGAGCGGACTTTAGTGTAACGTTATATCTGTCATAGATCAAAAATGAGTGAACAAGTGGATTTAGCAAACGCGAGAGTAAGAAGAGAGGAGGCATCTTTATTGAGGCATTTTCCATACACACCATCTTTAAACAGACCCATGATCAGGAGAATGAGGGTATAGAAGAAGACGTTATGGTAACTTTAAATGATGAGAAGCTAGCATTAACCAGGCGGAGGAGGCTAACGGCAGCGCAGCGCAAACTGGATTCATTGTGTGAGAGACAGTCAGAAAAAAAGAAAGAGAGGGAGAGAGAGAGAGAAAGGCCAAGAAGAGGAGAGAGACGGGAGAGAAGAGGTATAGTGTGTGTGATTTCGGATACTTTTAGGTTTATAATCAAGTCTTCATCACGAGAAGAGTAGAGAAAATACAGGGAGAGAAGGAGAGAGACAGTAAATCAGTGTTTGTATTATGAAAGACTCAGATTCATAGAACTGGATTGGAGAAGCATTGTGTGTTATATGCCATGGCAATAATATGCTTTATAAGTTTGTAAAAGCAATACATTAAAATACCCTTAAAAAAATTTTAAAAAAAATTATATATATATATATATATATATATATATATATATATATATATATATATATATATATATATATATATAGTTTTATTAGTATTTTTATTCAATGCTTTGAAAAATAAGTTAAATCTTTGTAGACTATAAATACATATGTACTATATATCATTTATTTAAATATGTGGGAAACAAATTATAGGTTCATTTTATTTAAAAATTATTATATTATTCTTATTTTTTAAATTTAACTATAGGGGTGCGGCCAGGTAGGGGGCCTTACAAGACAATGTGCCCAGGGGCCCCGGTGTTCTTAATCCGGGCCTGCCAGTGATGACCAAATCACTGAACCAATTGCAAAACAGAAAGGCAATTCAACGTTGATCTAACTATAGACCTGACTGAATCAGGTATTTAGTTGCATCACTGTTAAAATGCCGGTGGCTGGGTACCTTCACATACCTTCATCTATTAGTATAGCAAGATTTCCGTCTGGAGAGATGTCAAAACAAGCAATGTTCTTTGAGGTGGACACCGGTAAGGTTTCTGACTTGTTACTGGGGAAATATAAAACATTTTCTCAACTAAAAGCAGTAAGACGTAACTCACTTAACAGTACTTTGAGCTCACGACCCAATAAACTTAGTCGGGCAGTGAAACGTGTGATACTTACTTTTTCAGATCAAAGACGGAGATGCGGTTGCCTACAGGACTGATGACAGAATCCCCATTTTTAGAGAAAGATATGTTCCCTTGGCGATAAAATGCCCCTAATAAGTTTGAAAACTAAAAAGAAATTAAAATAAGTTTAAATTAAATGTTATCGTACAGATAAAACAAACAACTTTGTATATTTATTTTACAACAGTCTTTATCAAAAATTTACCCAGCAGGCAACCTGATATACATAAATGTTTAAAGAAAACGAGACTCTTTTTATAAGAAAAAAATGAATACCTTGTACGCAAACTTCATATTTTCTAAGACGTTGCAACTGATCTTTCAAGCATCAATACCATGGATCCACACGTGAAAAAAACACACTCTAAACGCACGTGTTCAAGAATACTTCCGGATCATTACCAAACTAAAAGTACTCTACATCTGCATTTTAAAGTCGCCTCGGCATTATTACAAAATTATGACAAATACTGTGTAAAGAAGCAAGTAAAATCAAATAATAATAATTTATAATTATAAATAATTTATTTAGCCTAACTTTAGTTAAAAAACATAATAAAACAACAAATAGTCTCAGAAAAACATAGTTCCCCTAGTTTTTTATTCCCGTTTTGCCTTTTTAAGTCTCTGCTTATGTAACACTTGAGTTAATAAAATAGAGTGCATGTTTATGCATGAAATTTGACATTTTTATGAAAAACTAAAAAAATATATTTCTGTGTAATAATATGTTGATTCTAGCAAACTTTTATATATACAAATGTAGATTTGTTGAAGATTCTCCTTGTTTTAAAGCATTTAAAATGATTTCAACATTTTATATAAATATATAAAACAGGCAAAAACAAAAGGTGCCTTAAAGCTCTCTAAGCTTTTGTCAACTTATATGGACTGACCCCCCTGAAAGTAATGTACTTTCTTTTTTTATTATTTAAGTTTTATTTAAATATAAATATAGATTTATATTATTATTTTTGTACTGTTTTGTTTATTATATGCTGCTTGGATATAATGTTATATATGTTTAACAATGGAAGCTGAAAATGCCTGTTTGTTATTTGAAGTTAAAATGTAAAAAAAAAAAAAACATCCAGATACAATGTCCACCAGATGGCGTCTAGCACGATGCTAAAACCATGTTAAAAGTAACACAAAAACTAAAAGAACAAAGAAAAAAAACAATGTAGATATTTGACATAGTGTTAAACAAATTCATATTCATATTCATACCTTTCCTTTTGTGAGTTCCTGTGATTTAAATGACAAATTTGTACAAACATTCATATAACCCGCACAATCTTTTTTTCATGCTTGAAACAACCACATGACAATAAAACAGGATAAAGCTAGGTTGATAGAAGGTGAATAACAGTACATGAATAAAAACAGGCAAATATTAATAACAAATGAATAATTAAATAAAATTCTTACAAGTGGCCTTATTAATAAAACAACACAACTGGATCGTTTTAATTGCTTCTTTTCTTTCTTCATAAACCAGAATTGAATTTCAGTTAGTACGGTGTTGAATAGTACAAATATACATTTTCAACACCTTATGAAATACTATAAAACAAGTTGTTTGTTAGAAAATTTACACATGTTAATATTAAACAAAATATATAGACTTATTACAAAAACTTTGTTATTTACATTATGGGAAATAAAATACAAAAATTTAAAAATGTACATTAAAGAGTACCTTTTGTTATGAACATAGAAATACAGCATTTTAACATAGGCTAACTACACTGCGATGTGGGGTACAGTTTTCAAATATAAAGAGTTTATATCTTGTAATGACTAATTTTATTTTATTTTAATTTACTGAGAAAATGTTTAACTGGGAAGAATTTATGAATACCTGAGCCTTTTTTTAATGCAAGAAATAACTTTTTCAGAAACACAATATGAAAAAAGGGACAAGGCAAAATATACAAGTTTAAAAGATTTACACCAAGAAAGAGTTTTACAAGCAATAATTATTAGTTTTTTAGGTAGTTCACATATACATCAAAATCTTTTTTTTTTTAAACAAAAAAGGGTGTTTCTTTGATAAATTTTACATTTGTGATGGATAATTTATCCCAAAAAGCAGTGAGTTAATTATAAATTTACATATGAGCGAGGTCTAGCTTCAGAGAGTAATGGAAGAATACATATTTTGGTATTATAACCGACCCTTGTTCTGCTCTCCAGGAGAGCCGACGTATCCTTTGATAGCATATTACCCTCTATTTCATGCTTGCGCTATAGCATACACGTACACTATAAATATATAACCATCTTTGAAAATATAAAATTTTTTAATATGATTTTCACAGTTGCAAAACATGTATACAAAACAACAATTTTACCACATTAACATTATCATATTTGTGTCTCTTTTGTAATCTCATAGTGGGAACTGCTATTGTTAGCTAGGCCAAATAATCAGTTTGTGGGATTTCACCAAGTAGGACATGTTCATGCATTAACATCTGTGTTTATTCTATAACAATCAGAATTAAGGGATACATTTACCGTTTATGTTACGTTTAGGCTTACAGTTAGGGTTATGTACACTACTTCTACATGATTGTTGTCCAATATAATTGTATAAATATAACTAAAATTCTCCTCTGATTTTGGGAATAATTTGCAGTTAGGGTTGGGTTTAGGGATCGGGATTAGGTATGATTACATTTTTCAGAAAAAAATTATATCTTAGGATCAACATAGATTTTAATCATATACTTGGCAAAATCACACCCACTGTAACCAATTATATTTGTGAGACACCATTCAAAAGGGTGCGGTTTTGTTCAGTGCTATGTGTGCTGTCAGGGACATCAGCATGATGTGATACAAATCACCTCTGAATGAACAATAGATTTCATGAAGTTCAGTGCCTCCTTCATTTTCCTATTTCAAAGACAAGAAGAAGGTGGAAAGAAATTCATTTTGATCCATTCTCTTTTGTTCTTTAATCAGACAACAATCCATGTCTAACAAACCAAACCAGGTTGAAGTCACCACCTTTGATAAAAGCTTAGGCTATAATTATTAATCTTCTTGCAGAAGTAAAAGTTGAATAAAAACAGTTGCAACAATGATGTGAATTTAATCTGTATATTTTATACACAGCCATTGAACAGGAGAAGCAGGTGACCTTGTGAAAACTTAGTCTGCCATCACAAACAGTGGGCTATTGGCTTCTTTTCATTCCCTTTTTAGCAGCACAGCTTTGTTACCAAAATGATAAAATAAAAGAAAGAAAAAAGAAAGCAAGTCTATTTCTGCAGTCTAACAACATAAATACATGAGAAAGCTTTCCAGGAGAATGCATAGAATATGTTGGGAATAAAGGGTTATGGCCTGGTGGACTTCACAATTGAGGGTTGATGCAAGGCTTTTTGTTGACCACCTCAGAAAGCTGTGACATTGCATTTTAAACATGGATTACGAAAAGGATACGAAAAGCTATCAAAGGTTTAAAGTTTCTATCGCCACAGTCAGAAATACAGTAAGAAAATAAAAGGCGACAGTGACAGTTCTTGTGAAGAAAAGATGTGCTAAACCAAGGAAAAATATCTGAAAAGTAAAGACGAAGAATCGTTAGAATGGTCATAGACAAACAACAGACTTAGACATCTCCAAAGATCACCAGGAACATCTTGCTGCTAATAATGTCACTGTACATCGTTTCACAGTCCAACACACTTTTCACAAAGAACAGCTCAGTGGAAGGGTGATGCAGAAGAAGCCTTTTCTGCATTCTTCCAACAAGAAAAGTCATTAAAACTATGCAAAGTCTCATTTGGACAAGCCTGAACGACAAGCTAAAAATACATGCTTTAATGACTGGCGTCCAGTTGCTTTGACACCCATTTTCAGCAAGTGCTTTAAGAAGCTGATTAAAAAGCACATTTGCTCTGTACTGCCCGCTTACACTGACCCTCTGCAATTTGCATATACAGGATTAACCACTCCACTGATGATGCAATTGCTTTCACCTTGCAAACAGCTCTGTCTCACCTGGAAAACAAAAACACATATGTGAGAATGCTATTTGTGGACTACAGCTCAGCATTTTACACCATAATGCCTGCAAAGCTGGTGGTGAAGCTCCAGGATCTGGGTCTACACAGCTCTCTGTGCAACTGGATCCTGGACTTCCTGTCAAGGTGGTCAGAATGAACAACATTACATCATCCACACTGATCCTCAACACTGGTGCTCCACAGGGCTGTGTTTTCAGCCCACTCCTGTACTCCCTGTACACACATGACTGTACAGCCAAACACAGCTCCAACATCATCGTTAAATTTCCTGATGACACAACGGTGATGAGCCGAATTACCAATAATCATGAGACGGCCTACAGAGAGGAGGTGCACACTCTGACGCAGTTGTGTGAGGAAAACCACCTCTCACTTAACATCAGCAAAACCAAGAAGCAGGTGGTGGATTTCAGGAGAGAGATGAAAGAACACACCCCATCACCATCAACGGCACACCAGTGGAGAGAGTCAGCACTTTCAAGTTTCTTGGAGTACACATCGCTGAGGATTTGACATGGACTGCTCACACAGACGCAGTGCTGAGGAAGGCACAACAACGCCTCTTCTTCCTCAGACGTCTCAGGAGGTTTGGAATGAGCCCTCACATCCTCTGCTCGTTCTACACCTGCACTGTGGAGAGCATCCTTTCTGGCTTTTATCACCACCTGGTATCACCACCACCTGGTATGGAAATAGCACCAGCAGCAGTCGCAAAGGCCTTCAACCTGCTGGACGCGTAGTAGTAAGTTACTTCCCTCAGACTATCAGGCTGATGAACTCTTAACACACCCCACACAGACTCTTCCATACCCCTCACTGCACACCATCAATATGTAGCATGCGCTGCACTTTAACCAATCCATACTTGAAACAATACTGCTTACAACTATTTGGACACCTATTCACTGTACATATCGCTGTCAATTTTACATTGTCCTGTTTTTGCACAATGCAGTGTCTGTATTTTGCACTGTCTGTATTTTGTACTGTCTGGAGCCAGCATCTAAGCTTTTTACTCATCATAGTACACGTCCTGCTGATGATGAAACAATAAAAGTGATTTGTTATTTGATTTGTGATTTGAATCATTTTGGAAAAATATACCTTGGACAGATGCAACAACCATAGGCACTATGCAAGACAGTATAAGAACACAGCATTCCAGTAGAAGAACCTGCTCCCCAAAATGGTCCTGTAAAATATGGTGGAGTGTCAGAGTTGAAGGTCGCATGGATTTCAGGATCAGTCAAGAGGCTGACGTTACAACAGGGTTGGATGTTTCAGCAGGACAATGACAGTGGCGCCCCCAGAAAATTTTCTTAGGGGTGGCCAGAAGAGGCCGCTCCAAATCTTGGGGTGACACACAAAAAAAAATAATGAATTCAGTGTAATGTTATATTTTTGTTTCTGGTAAATGAAATAATGTAGTTTTATTCATTTAATTAATTCTACTTGAAATATTGCAATTTATTCTTTGAAATAATTCAGCAAGTACATGTGCAAACCAAATAAAAATCTATGTTTAGTTTAAAAACACTTTTCATATACTGTATAAATGACTTCTTTTTTTACGTGCCTTTATTGTACATCATACGAGATATGCCATGTCTAAAATTAATGAAGATTAATGAGTTTATTATTCCCAGTGATGGGTTGCAGCTGGAAGGGCATCCGCTGTGTAAAAATGTGCTAGATAAGTTGGCGGTTCATTCTGCTGTGGTGACCCTGGATTAATAAAGGGACTAAGCCGAAAAGAAAATGAATGAAAGAATAATGAGTTTATTAATTACCCAAACAAATGAACAAACTGAACAAAAGGCATTAATATACACACTCACTATACCTAATAATATTATTTATCCATATTGCTTTTTGAACCATTTTATTAATGCAGCTTCTTCTATTGATATACTGTAGCTTAAGGTAAATATTAAATAGCCATTGCTGTCTATCGGGGAGGGTAGTGGTGGTTCTAGTTTAAATGACACCCTGGGCGAACCACCCTATACACCCCCACCTCTCTTGAATTGTTAGATTTGTTATTCAATAAATATAACAATTTATTTATATTTATTCTAAATAAATACAATTAATATTAATATACAATTATTATTCTAAATAAATAACAGAAATCAGTCCTAAATATTACTGGAAAACAACAACTGGAGTGATATGCCAACATCACTTAAGAAACCTTTTGCATGAAAATTAATAGTGACAATTCTAAAGAATACAAAAAATGTATTATAGAATTATCTGTGGTCTTAGACCAGGTCATGGCTGAGAAATCATGTTATGAAGTCTTACCTCCCTGACTCATTATCCCTCCTTTCTGCTTTAAAGACATGCTTAGTGAAAGTAACATCATCATCATCATCATCATCATCATTATATTATATAAACTTTAAACGACTTTCAAAACTCGCTGCGTGCCGACACTTCTGCACAAAAGGCTGTTACTCCGGTTTCACGGCGCATGAGCGGTGCCTATTATGTCGGCGTGCATGCAAACAACCAACCGGGATTCACACAGGAGTGCGTGAGGCGCGCGGGAATGGTTTTCCGCGCGCATGCGTCAGTTTGCTTTCACCAGCATTGAACCAGAGGGGGAGAGCTACGTCAGTAACACCAACAATAATTTAGTGACTGCATTTTATTTATTTATTTATGTATTTATTTATTTATCTAAATATTGGGAATTTATAAGTTCATTTAAATCAATAATGTCAACCGCAAAATTATATTGGGGTGGCCAAAGGGGTGGCCACAGGGGTGGCCAGAGTTTACCGAGGGGTGGCCGTGGCCACCCCTGGCCACCCCTTGGAGGCGCCCCTGGACAATGACCCAAGGCACAGTTCAGGATCTACCAAGGAATTCATGCTCTTACGCTATACAATGTTTTAGAATGACCATCCCAGTCCCCAGACTTGAACATCATTGGAAATCTATGGATTGATTTGAAAAGGGTCGTTCACGCCCGGAACCCATCACACCTGACTGAACTGGAGAAATTTTGCAAGGAAGAATGGCCCAAAATGCCTTCAGCAAGAATTCAGGGACTTGTCCTTGACTATAATAAGCATCTACATGCTGTTATTTCAGCAAAATGTGGCTGTACAAAAGATTACCCAACTATTTGCACCTGTCTGTTTTTCTTATGACTTATATTGCATTGCATCTTTTGATTTAATAAATGTTATATCAGAACTGTAATGTTGCTTTTTCCCTAGGGTGTAAAATATATCCAAATGAAATTGCTGATTGGAAAGGCCATCAGGCTATGGCTTGCAATTATGAAAATTATCAGGGGTGGCCAAACTTTTGCATAAAACTGTTAATATACACACAGTATACAACTTTAAAGTGGATTTATTTAATTAAAAAAAAATATTCATTTTCATTTGCACAAATTTATACTATTTAAAGCTCAAATGTTTTAAAAAGTTGTTGACTAATTTATATGAGTTCAGCTGACTCATTTTTTTTTAAGTCTAATAAGTTCAGCCAAGTAAAACTTTGATATATAACTTGTCAACACATTCAATCAATCCAGATAAGTTAACATAACACAAAATGTTAAGTGGTCATAACTAATTGGCACATTAATTTTTTACAGTGCACAAGTCGATGCTTACTCCCCGACGGGAGGCTCCTGGAAGGTATGTAGACCTAGCAGGTGAAGGTAAGAAGATGCAGTGTCATTTGCTGTCCAGTAAGCAAGCATCCATGATTTGAACTTGATCCAAGCTTCGACAACTAACCAATACAGAGAGATTTTTATTGGTAAGAGAGAGAAAGAAAAATAACAAATTCAGTATGTCATGTTGTCAATATGGTTTTAGGGTTTCTTTGTGTTGCATTCTGCATTGGTTTTCATATTGAATGGTGACTGTCATATTTAGAAATGTAAATTCATTGTGTTCACTTTTCAGGTATCTTTTTTTTTTCAATAAAAAAGTAAATAAAAAAGCAAGCATGCGAAATTTCCACAAACCATATAATGACAACAGAAAATGTTAACTGTTGTAATAATAATAAAAAAAAAACTTTAATTTGCTCTTAATTTGGTATTTTAGTTGGTTTATTTGTAGTACACACACACATACACACAGGTAAATGAAGTTACAGATGTGTATAAGAAGTCATTTTTGTTTTTGAAATTTGCCATTGTTGGCATTTGGTATGTGAGCACACAAAAAAATTAAGGCCATAATTTAAATGTGACCAGGTTATGGTTGAGAGGGGATTAAAATATTCATTTAAAAAAAGGGTGGGGCTGCACAGTGGTGCAGTGGGTAGCACGTTCGCCTCCCAGTCAGAAGGTTGCTAGTTCGAGCCTCGACTGAGTCAGATGGTGTTTCTGTGTGGAGTTTGCATGATCTTCCTGTGTTTGCTTGGGTTATCTCCAGGTGCTCCGGTTTCCCCCACAAGTCCAAACAAATGCGGTATACAGGTGAATTAGGTAAGCTAAATTGTCCGTAGTGTATGTGTGTGACTGAGTGTGTATGGATATGTTTCCAATTGATGATGGGTTGAAGCTGGAAGGCCATCCACTGCATGAAACAAATGCTTGATAAGTTGGTGGTTCATTCCGCTGTAGTGATCCGAGATTAATAAAGGGACTAAGCGGAAAAGAAAATGAATGAATGAATGGATTGAAAAGGGTGTAGGAAAATAAAGACATTAGACAAGACCCTTTCAGAAACCTTCCTGCAAAAAAAAAAAAGTAATTAACTGTGTGTTGCCATTTGCGCGAGCGATCGTTGATTTGTTTGAGTCAAAAATGGTATCCAGTTGGATGTTGACACGTTGCTCTGTGAGCGTTATAGCATGTGGTTTAACTGCAGCAACAGATGAAGCTGTTTACAACTTAGGTGTTTGAGTGCACAGTGGGAAACACGGGAAAAGGTGCCATTACTTGATTATTATTACTATTAATAAGAAACAGTCTGCATTTACTTGTGTATTGCACACAAGACAAAAATAACTTTGTATTACTCCTTAGTCTCCTAACTGGAATTCTAAGGAAAAAATGTAAACCCCACTGATCTTTGTTGGTTCGGTGTATGAATTTTTTGAGGCCATAAAAGCATGCTAAATGGTTGGTAATAAATAATAGACACATTTGAGGTCTTCGTGGTCAAAAATCACTGTCACAGGAAATGAATGGGAAAAATCTGAAATATGTACATTCATTGTTGTACATTCAAATTTACCAGCATGCTAAAAAAAAGTGCACAGAGGTAAAGGGGTGACACTTTAAGTGTGAAATACACACTCACACACACTCTGCATAACACAAAATGTTAAGGCTTTTATGTAGTCTTTAGCTAGTTTTTGATGTAATCGTAATGCAAAAATTAACACTTTTAATCACCATGTCAAACAATATCTAAACCTTGTCAAAAAGAAGTAATTTAGCTTGTCTAGTTGTATATTCAAATCCACAATTCCTTAGTAATGTCTAAAAACTAAGGAATTCACAAGCATTGTTGATATAGTAAGTGTTAATTACTGCATAAATATTAACACAAACCCTCTCTAAATTCAAAATAATAGAATTGTCAAAATTGTTTTGATTGCTTTAGTTAAAAAAAAAAAAAAAAGAATACTTTATAGGTGTTTGTCACAACCAGCTAAGACAGCAAGTGTGATTCCCAACTAATGCAAACCACAATGTTAACCCCTGCTGTAAATAATACAGTAAATAACTCTAAAATACCCAGTGTTTTGCTGTAAGGAAATAGTATTTTACTGTAAAACAAGGATTTGTATTAAATTGTGTGTAGTGCAAAGAATAAATTCCAGTAATTTACTTTTTAAATGTTGCTTTAATTTAACAGACTATCTGTCTTATTCTAAACACAGATGTGTTTCCCCTTTAAGGAAGCCAGGTTGATTTTTTTTTTTTTTTGAGTGTGCTCCACTCTCTGTCTATGAGATCAGAGTCTAATATGTTTTAAGCCTTATATAAAATTTTTTTTAGGGTTTCTAAAATAAGTTTATGCATGAAGTTAAATTGCTGTTATATTAATCTGTGTACCTGAAAGCTATTGTTAGCTGATTAGCATGTCCTCACAACTTTTTACATTACTTTCATTGCAAACAGTAAAGCATGCTTTTCTGGCAACTAAGCCGATTTTATACACATAAAATACATCCTATTTCAGTCTCCTCAATTAGGTAACGTGCACAAAAATCATCACAGAGAATCACAAATTCCCGGCCATTCACACAAAAACTTCCCTTGTCAGGTCCCGGGTTGAAGAATTTTAGTTTGAAGAATTTTTGAGTTGTGTTTCCAACTGTAACTGAAACATTTTGTTGTCTTAAGTTTTTTTTTTTGTAATCTTTGGATGCTTAGTGTTGGTTGGGCTTTTTACATTGGAATACTGGCAACAGTGCAGAGGCAACTATTGCTAATTAAATGTGAGAAGTGGAAATTTAAATGTACACAATTGTCTAGAACAGAATAACTAAGACTTCTCTATAATATAATATAATATAATATAATATAATATAATATAATATAATATAATATAATATAATATAATATAATATAATAATATTATAATATATAATAATATTATAATAATATAATAATATAATAATAAAAGCTTCTGTCCTTTCTTCCCTGTACCGGTCGTTTACACTTAATACTTTCTTAATCGTATATTAATGTTATAAATATATAACATTTATATATTTTATTATTCAGGCATATACTAATAGTTAACTAATATGTTAATAAATGCTTTATTAACTCAACTTCATGCAGTTTTGTGACTTAATCTATAGTGAGGACTATTTATGCTTTATAAATCCCTTACTTCGAAAAAAGAGTCGGTGGCATGTTCGCCCTGTGTTCACGTGGGTTTCCTTCGGATGTTCCGGTTCTTCCCCAAGTCCAAAGACATGTGGTAAAGGTGAATTGGGTAAGCTAAAATTAACCGTAGTGTATGAGTGCATGTGTGTGAATGAGTGTGTATGGATGTTTTCCAGTGATGGGTTGCAGCTGGAAGGGCATCCACTGCATAAAAGATTTGCTGTATACGTCGGCGGTTCATTCCGCTGTGGCGACCCCAGACTAATAAAGGGACTAAGCCGAAAAGAAAATGTATGAATGAAACCAAGGACACAGTGTTATTATTCTTACACCAGGTGGTGTACAGCAGAAATATAATTGTAATAATAAACACAAAAGAGTTCATGTAGATCATAGAAAATATTTTACTAGAGGATACAAAAATCACTATAGTTAACATCTGACTTCAAAGATAATGCACTATGAAACATCTAAGATTACAGTTTCAATTAACATACGGTGGATTACTGAGGGGGAGGGTGGGGTTGTAGGGTTACTGTCTTTTGTAGTTCATTGAAACAATAGACTACACATCACTTAAAGAGATAGTTCACCCCAAAACTCTATACATGCTATAAACCTGTTTGACTCCTTTTTTTAACAAATAAAAGATAAAACCAATTAAAAACTATTGACTGCTGTAGAATTTGTTTTCCCCAATGGTTACATGTTTTTAGCTTCATTCAAACTTGAATGAAAATCAGTTGAACTGATTTTTAAAATAAAGGTTTGGAACCATTGAGAGAAAGTAAATAGTAAGTGAATTGTGATTTTTGGGGCAACTATCCCTATAAAAATACTGCAGAAATATCTGAAATATACCCCCTTCATGCAGTAATGAGGGACAAATAGAACATCCAGGCACAAATCTGTTTAAAACCAAGCTAAATAGATTTTAGATACGTCCCTTTCACAGATTTTAACATATAGCAAAAAACATCAAATAATTCATAGTAAAACTACTGTATGTGGACAATACTAACATGCATATATTTACATCAGTTAAAAGACAGATCAATAAAAAGATTCATATTGTAAAAGTAGAAATAGAAAGAGAGACAAACGTATTTAGGAAAAAGATACACTGCAAAAACAAGGCTGCATTATTCAACAGTAAATTCAAACCATTATCAGATGTCACATCCACTTAGCAATTACTCACACTAAAGAGTCACAGTCATCTAAAAAAAAAAAACGTGGTAAACAACACTCTTTCCATAATTAGTCATAAGTCTGATAAACACCTTGCTTAAATCTTTATTTGAGATTGTTTTGTATTTTGGACAAACACAGCTATGAAAAAATAAGAGACTACTTGACAATTTACAGTTTCTTTAAATCTACAATTTGTAGTTACTGATGTGTTTCATTTAAATGTAATTTTTGTCATGCAGGTAGCTTCTGATGTATATATCACTATACAGAAATGGTTGCATGTTGTTCAGACAACACATTACCATTGATTTAACTTAAAAACAGTAAAGAAATCTATATTTCTTAACAAGTGTAATTTTTTCAGGAGAAAAACATCTAAACTATATATTTTTTCTAAAATCTGGAAGGAATTTCTCAGACCTTAAACAAAGGTGAATAAAACAGTGTAACTTTTATTGTCAAGTGGTCTCTCTCTCTCTCTCTCTCTCTCTCTCTCTCTCTCTCTCTCTACAGTTAAAGTCAGAATTATTAGCCCCCCTGAATTATTAGCACCCCTGTTTATTTTTTTCCCCTAATTACTTTTTGACGGAGGGAAAACACATTTCTAAACATAATAGTTTTAATAACTCATTTCTAATAACCGTTTTCTTTTATCTTTGCCATGATGACAGTAAATTATATTTTACCAAATATTTTTCAAGACAATTAAAGTGACACTTAAAGTGAAATGTAAAGCTTAACTAGGTAAATTAAGTTAACTGGGCAAGTCAGGATATTTAGGTAAATCATTGTTTATCAATGGTTTATTCTGCAGAAAAAAAGAAAAAAAGGAAAAAAATACATATATATTTATATATATATATATATATATATATATATATATATATATATATATATATATATAGCTTTAAGGGGCGTATAATTTTGACCTTAAAATTTAAAACTGGTTTTATTTTAGTATAAAACAAATAAAACAGACTCTCTCTAGAAGAAAAATACTGTGAAAAATTCCTTGCTCTGTTAAACATCATTAGGAAAATATTTAAAAGAGAAAAAAAATTCTAAGGAGGGCTAATAATTTGGACTTTTTTCCCCTGGTTTGTATGTATGTTTATGGTAATAAAATTTCTATTATAAGATTAGTGCAATTTGTCAAAAGCCAGTACTTTCCCCAACAAAAAGAGAGTTGGAATGAAGTGGTGAATTCAGTGATTCAGATCAAAAAGAAAAATTCTACATACACAGACATTAATGCGCACCCTGGCGTCCATATCTCTCTTCACACAGACAGACACAAACTCACTCACACACACATACAGGTACACACACACACACACACACACACACATACACACGTGCGTGTGTGTCTGTGTGTGTTTGTGTGTGTGTGTGTATATATATTTATACATATATTAGGGATGCCACAGTTCTCAATGTAATATTGAACAGTACGGTACAACTTCCATGGTTCAATACGCGGTTTGTACATGGGCTATCAGTAGCTGTGAGATTTCATTGTTCATTTTTTTAATGCAATCCACT
Organism: Danio rerio; assembly: GCF_052040795.2. Lineage (NCBI taxonomy): Eukaryota > Metazoa > Chordata > Actinopteri > Cypriniformes > Danionidae > Danio > Danio rerio. The sequence goes on from NC_141021.1 coordinate 31,746,399, forward strand.
TGGAACTACTGTACTTTTCTTGGCTTTTCAGTAAAACAAAATGAGTATTGCAATAAATCGTTTAAATTTTTTTATACTTACTGTTTCTATTGCCTATAGAAAAAAAAGAAAAAAAAAGAAAAAAAAACACGTGTCAAGCCATGAGAACTGAACCGAACCGAGGTATGTATTGAATCGTGGGCTAAGTGTGTTGTTGCATCCCTAATATATATATTCATTCCCCAAAAGGGATGTCTGTGAGCTGTGAGGAGTTAGTGCAGACTTTCTATTCTTTGTGGTGCCTCACCAAGACAATACATCATAAAACAAAACATAACCCAGTGATAATCATTTCATTTTTTTTTCTACCATCAAATTGATGAGCAAATAACATATCATCAGATTCATTATCTACATTTGGTATGGTTCAACTCATGTTAAATTTGGTTAAAAGAATATATAGTTGTCATTATTGTTATGATGTATTGTCAGGATAGTTCACCACTAGTAGTATTAGTGTTCTAGAAAGCAAGAGGTTGAAAATAAAACAGAGAGGAGTTAGACTTTAGAGATGGGAAATAGATTTAGACAGAGGTGGGATAGAACAGTTTGGAAAACTATTTATGAGTATGAATTGAGACCCTCCTTAGAGCGTGACTGCACATCCTGAAGTTCTTGATCATCCCTGGTCTTTATGTCCTGATAGGCATGGGTCTGCTGACATGCCCCCTTCAGATAGGCCCAGTTTGCTGCCAAGATCATCAGGTAGTGGATCTGTAGACAGCAGAGATGGGGAGGACAAAAGAGATAGAGTAACAGAAAGGAAGAAAGAAGTGGAAGGAAGGATTTGTCATCATGAGTAAGTTAGTTAGTTAAAGCCAGCTCTAAGTGTTAGAACAGTATTGAATAATTGCCATAAAACTACTTCAAATTATTATGGTGAATTATAATAGCTGCACTACACAGAAATCAATATTAGTAGATTAGAATATAATCAAAAGAAAAGGCACATATAGTAAAAGCCATTTAAAGACGCATATATTTGGATATAATATTAAACATCAAAAATACAAAGTAAAAATATGAGAAAGGTTACCTTTACAACAATTAATTATTACTCAATCACATTTTCGGAACACCGAAATTGTACCTTATTATGTTATTATATTATTAAATATTATGTAAAGAATACCAAAAGCAATGAACTATAACAAATTCTAATGCAAGTAGTATTCAGAGGAATCTAATTGTACACGGAATGGATTTTTTTATTTTATTTTTTGCATAAATTTACATAATAGCCTGAAATACATTATAGCCTGATTCTGTCCTTTTTTAATTTAAATACCATGCATTAGGCATTACTGAGCCCAAAGAAGTCACAATCTATTTTTAATTTAATCATAAAGTTTAAATAAGCAGTTATTTTGGATTGATGTATGATCTTACATTGACTGCCTTGATGTGATTACCATTATCAGTTAAGAATTAAAGGAAATAACTGAGTAACATATAATTCATAATTACACTGGAACACTTTTCTGAATCATCCAAAAATACACAGACACATGTGTTGGACAAAAACTTTTGTAGGACTGAGAAGGTTTGAAGACATCTAAACCATTACAAAAAACACATTTACCATAAAAAGAAATAATTCTGGACATAAAATAAATACTTTACTACAACAAAATAATAATAAAAAACATTAACATTACATTGCAATAAACATGAATTCTTACCAGTGCAATCACTGTGGCACCAGCTCCAGCACAGGCAACAATATAAAGATGGTAGGACAAATAGAACTGCAAAGAAAAGTTTCCGAAATCCATTAAATATTTTATGTTCTCTTCTAAATATTTTATGTTCTTGTTTTATTGTCTTAATTATGGTGTGTGTGTGTGTGTGTGTGTGTGTGTGTGTGTGTGTGTGTGTGTGTGTGTGTGTGTGTGTTATATTTCTAAATAAGTACAATATTTATTATAATATAAAAAATGTATATTCCACAATGGTGTTTTGTGGTTTTTAAGTACTGTACACTGAGTTTAAGCAAAGCTGTTTTCTTGATTATCCACAGTTTTAGATTTTGTCAATTTTAAATAGGATACAGCAAGAAAGAATGTTTATCCAGTACATGTGTCATCTTCTGAAAAAAATTGGAAATATAGTGTGAAAACTGAAATATATCTATTATATGAAATATATAAACAAGTAGCCTGCTGTAAACATAAATCACGATATACAGTACAAGCTAAATAGCAGCAACAACTGCATTTATTGGCATACCTTTGCTCAGTTTGCTAAGTTATGTGTTTTTGTAAAAATATATATGCAAAATATAATTTTAAGATTTTTTAAAATTATTTTCCAGAATCAATGCTTTTTACCTCACTGGTATTGCAGATGTCGCTTAGTGTGGACCCACAGGCTTTACCAGGGTTCGCATTCCATGGGATGATTCCTGAAAAGTATTACAAGTATTACACATATCTGTCTAAGCACTACTTAAGCTTTACACTTATTCTTTACAGGTTATTGAATGAAATGAATAGTAACATCATTTACAATTTTTAGCAAATTATACTTATAAAAGGAAAAGTACACTTTTAAGCCCAGACAAATTTATCCTAACCACTGTATTTTCAATAACATCAAAGAATTCACAGAAAAGGGTGGTCAGTGTGTTTACCATACTGCCGCACATCAACACAGATGTTGTCCACAGAGGTGAGATTGGCAATTGGGGATTTCATGGCACCACATGTGGTCCACATGTTATAAAAGAGGAAAACAGGCACAGCAGAAAATCCAAAGATGCCTAGCCATCCCAAGCCCAGAATATAGGTAAGGAATACAAACTAAAAAAACAAAAAAAGACAGGTTCAGTTTTAGGCTTACTTATTCATTCAATACCCATATATCTAATTTCATAATGACGTGAATAATCTCATAGCTTTGATCCCGTTTAAATCCTGCAGTGCATACAGTATAAATGTGACCCAGAATAATGACCTATTTACCGCTGTATCACCTTGCATATGTTGCCACTAGATTATGACAGTCACTCATTTGAACATACACATATCATTTTCAGAAATATATAAAAAAATCAGATCTGCATCTTTTGCAATCAGAAACACACATCTTATACAAAAATGACTGCTACTGGACTGCAAAAATTAAGGAAATTCAGGTATATATCATTGATGGCATCCAACTTTACCTCAGGACTTCAGTGAAGAGGGGAAAATGTTTATGTATGTGTCAGGCTCACTGGAAAAAATGTAGCTTCTTGCATTAAACTCTTATTCTAACTGATAGCAAATTTGCTGAAGGAAACAAACCAGTCCTCTATGAACTGCCACCTAATCGTGGTGGAGGGGTTTGAGTGCCTGAGTGATCCTAAGAGCTATGTTGTCGGGGGCTATTGTCAAAAAGGTCTTTGGTGACAGTTCAGACTAAGTGTGATTTTAAAAAACCTTATGAGTTTAATGACTTTGAGGACCTTGACGTCAAATGGGGCCCCACCCTGGAGTCAGGCCTGGGGTTGGGGCTCGTATGCAAATACCTGGTGGCCGTTTTTTTTTTTTTTTTCCATGGAACCCTGTGGGCTTAGCACAAAGAAGCAACGGGGGACCATCCTCCTGCAGGCCCACCACTTGCACGGGGAGCCGTAAGTGACCAGTGCATTGTGGAACGGCTGGTCGTCGAAAGTTAGGACCACGACAACCTGATCGTTGGGCACAGAAACTGGCTCTTGGGACATAAAATGTCACCTCACTGGGAGAGAAGGAACCCAAGCTTGTGCGGGAGGTGGAAAGGTACCAACTAGAGATAGTAATGCTCACCTCCACACACAACCGGGGCTTTGGAACTCAACATCTTAAAGGCTGATTTATACTTCTGCGTCAAACGCCAGCGTATGCTACGGCGCTGATGCATAGCCCTTCGCCGTGGCCGTCGGCGTGGCTGACGTGCACCTCTCAAAAATTGTAACTACACGTCGCAACGACGCGTAGCGCAAGCTCTGTGATTGGTCGGCTTGGTAGCGCTGACGAGTCTGGGCGGGACCGAGAGCCGCGCGAACCCAATATAGCGATTGTTTACAAGTGTGGAGTCCTGTGAAGGAGCTCCGGATGGAAAGTTTTGTTTTGTGTTTACCTCATAGTTAAAGTTGCTGCACGTCCGCCGGTTGCTGCCTCAAAATGAGCGAGTTTGAGCCACTTGTACATCCCGGAAGTGTTCAGGAAAAGCAAAACAACAGCGAAGAAACTCGACACAGAGGAACATTTACACCTCACTGCCAACTAGCGTTTCGGAAGCGTTGCATGTGCCGTGGGTTACGCCGGTCACTTGAAGTATAAATCAGGCTTAAGCCACCATGTGTGAGAGTTTTCCGCGGTGAACGAGAGGGTCACCTCACTGCGCCTTCGGGTCAGGGATAGGTCTTTCACTGTGGTTTGTGCCTACGGGCCAAACACCAGTGCAGAGTACCCGGCCTTCTTGGACTCCTTGGGAGGGGTGCTGGAAGGTGCTCAGACTCTACTGGAGGACTTCAATGCCCACGTGGGTAATGACAGAAGAACAAATTGAGAGAATTGAGAAGAACGGCTTCCCTGATTGTACTGTATGGTGTTTCGTTTTGTAAGCTGTGCATTGGTTTATTTAAGTGGTGTAATTGTGACATCTAGTGGCGGAAAATGTCATTGCGCCATTCTTTACAACAACCTGATGTTTAAAAAGTCATAGAAGAAGACACTGTGATCGCCATGCACAGACGCGTTGTTGTTTGCTTTCAGCCCCTGTGATAGAAACGACTGTAAGTTACTAATTTTATTTTGAAAATATCTGCAATACTTTTTTTGGGTTAAATTGATTAAGGAGGGTCAGTATTGACATGTTTAATGCTTGATGCTTCTAAATGCTAACGAGCTTTCATATAGATGCACGTCATTAAAGTGGCTGGATTGTTTATTTAGCTGTTTGACATTAGTTTAAATATGTCAGTTTATGTTTACAAATATAAAATATGTATATTATTTGTGATATTTCGTAATCACTTTGTAACTTTTACCTTTTGTATTTTTCCTTTTTAGTTTTACAAGTAAATCAAGTAAAAGTGCTTCACATTCGGAAGAAGAAAGTGTAATGGTGCTTTATTTCTGTTAACTATCTGTCAAGCTTTGGTTCAGAACACCATTGCCAGGGCAAAATACTGATCTAAATCCGAGTGGTGTTCTGTTATTGGATTTCTGTGCTAATCACAGTTTGTCCATAACAAACACCATATTTGAGCATAAGGGTGTCCATCAGTGCACATGGCACCAGGACACCCTAAGGCTGAGGTCAATGTTCGACATTGTGGTTGTATCATCTGTTCTCCGACCATATGTCTTGGAAACTCAGGTAAAGAGAGGGGCAGAGCTGTCAACTGATCACCACCTAGTGGTGAGTTGGATCCGCTGGCAGGGGGGAAAGCTGGACAGACCTGGCAGACCCAAACGTATCCTCTTGGAACGCCTGGCTGAATCTAAAGTCAGAGTGATTTTTAACTCTCACCTCTCGAAGAGCTTTGACCAGATCCCGAGGGAGGCTGGAGACATTGAGGCCAAGTGATCCATGTTTTCCCACTCCATTGTTGATGCTGCTGTGAGGAGCTGTGGCCGTATGGTCTGTGGTCCCTGTCTAGGTGGCAATCCACAAACTCGGTGGTGGACACCAGAAGTAAGGCGTGCCATCAAGCTGAAAAAGGTGTCCTACAGGGCTTGGTTGACTTGCAGGACTCCTGAGGCAGCTGATGGGTTCCGGCAGGCCAAGTGTACTGCAGCCCAGGTAGTTGCGGAAACAAAAACTCGGGTCTGGCAAGAGTTCAGGGAGACCATGGAGGAAGATTATCAGTCAGCCCCAAAGAGACCGTCAGGAGGGGAAAGCAGCTCCACATCGACACTGTTTGCAGTGGAAGTGGGTAGCTGTTGACCTCGACTGGTGATGTTTTTGGACAGAGGAATACTTTGTGAATCTCCTTAATCCCACTGACATGTCTTCTATTAAAAAGCAGAGACTGAGGAAGCAAGGGTGGCCTCATCCATCACCCAAGCTGAGGTCACTGAGGTAGTTAGCAAGCGTAACAGTGGCAAAGCAGCAGGAGTGGATGAGATTCACCCTGTTTGTCTTAGGTCTCTGAATATTGGGGAGCTGTGTTGGCTGACACGTCTCTACAATATCGCATGGAGGTTGGGGACAGTACCTCTGGATTGGGCAACTGGGATGGTGGTTCCCATTTGTAAGGAGGGGGTGGACCGGAGGGTGTGCTTCAACTATAGGGGGATCACACTCCTCAGTCTCTCGGGAAAGTCTATGCCAAGGTACTGTAGAGGAGGATGCGGGCTGTGGTTGAACCTAGGATCCAGGAGAAACAATAGCCGCGTTTCCACTATCGCGGCTAAAGCGAGTGAGCCAGGGCGAGCCAAGGCCAGTGGCGTTTCCACTGTCACTTCCGGGGCCTAATCGGGCCAAAGTGGCGCTTTCTTGGGGCCAGCGGCCGGCCTTTTTCGGCCCGCCGAATACCTTGGGCCAAGGAAGGCCAGTTGGGGCTTCGGGGCGGAGTGAAAGGAGAGGCGGGCAGTTTTCTGATCGCACATAAGTACATGTGCCAAACAAATAAAGAAATAAGGGAAATAAAACATCTAGCCTTATAGTCTTTTTGCGTATGATCACCCTTATGTTTCCCTTTTAAATGTAAGGCTGCTGCATAAAATAATAAAGTAGTTTTAATTTATAGTGACGTTCTTTGCTGCGTCCTCCTTTATGTTTCAATAACGCATAATAATCTTAACACCATATTAAAGACACAGCAGACAGTAAAGGTTTTCGATAGTTTTTGTCAAGTTTAAAATGTTTGTTTGTGCGCGTTTAGATGCCTGGATGTGTGTGTGAGACTGGGCAAGAGTGCTCCTTCACAGCTCTGTTATCCCGCGAGCTGCTTTTTTCTTTATTTATTTTGGAGATAATACACAATATAAATACAACAGAAAGACATAAAACTTAATAAATTACATGCCCACTTTCGTAGACTTTAAACACTATAGTGTCATATCTTGATAAAATAGCCTAAGCTATATTGAAATATAATTTAAAGAATTACAAATATCGAATATATATAAAATCGCATTAAATAAATAAATAAACCAATATAAAATAAACAAATACTAGCTATATGTAGGTAGCCTATATACAATACATAAATCAAACCGTTGTAAAGCCACATATAGCCTATAACTTTCATTTTACAACGACCTATCTGAAAAAAAAGATTTTCAATATTTTATAAAAACAATTAACACCGGTGAAGGTTTGAAATATTATTTATAAAGTATTTGGATGCGATGATATTAATCAAATCGCGCAAACAGAGCATTATTTGGGTGAGTGAAAGCAGAATCTAGCCGATACCTTTTTTCTGTCACTCAGTCCTGCTCGCTGCTTTAAACGCATTGGGGGAAAGTCCAAACACAAAATGTGTTCTATATGATGTTTTTATATGACGAGGTTAAATTTATAAATGAAACTTTAAATGAAGAGCTTTATTGAATAGCTGCTGAGCGCAACAAATATGGCTATATTTTATTAGGCTACTCGCTCTTGTGCTGAAACACTTAACATGACGTCTATCAAAACAAGGATGTTATAAAATACTTGCCATATCGAGTTATAAAGGAGAATTTCTGTGGCTTTATATTATGGACGGGTGCGCTCACTGTGATGGGTCCGTTAGTGGCGAGAGCACTCGATGCACAATGCAAACAGTCGGTCGGTGAGTAAACAAATGTAATGAATGGTGCTTTATCTGCCTGTCCTGATTCCCGCTGAAGTGGGCGGGTTGTGTGACGTTTGATTCTGGGATGTTCTGTGGGCGGTGTTTGCGTGACGTGCTGTGAGCTACTAGCCCGACAGTGGAAACGCGACATGATTTCGGCCTCATTTCTCAACCTCCCGGGCTATTGGCCCGGCCCGGCCCGGCCCGATTAAAGCCCTGGCTCGCACTGGCCCGATAGTGGAAATGCGGCTATTGTGGTTTTGGTTTAGGCCAGGGATGGGCAAACTTGTTCCTTGAGAGCCGGTGTCCCAGCAGAGTTTTGTTCCAACACTAGTCAAACACACCTGAACAAACTAATCGGTGTCTTCAAGATCACTTGAACTCTATAGGGAGGTCTGTTTGAATAGGGTTGGAGCTAAACTATGCAGGACATTGGCCCTCCAGGATCAAGTTTGCCCACACCTGGTCTAGGCCATGGTACACTGGACCAGCTCTATGCCCTCACCATGGTGCTCGAGGGTTCATGGGAGTATGCCCAACCATGTCCACATGTGTTTTGCGAACTTGGAGAAGGCATTTGACCATGTCCCTCGTGGCATTCTGGGGTCAGAGGTGCTCTGTTAAGAGTGGTCTCATTCCTGTAAAAACAGAGTAGGAGTTTGGTTCACATTGCCGGAAGTAAGTCAGACTTGTTTCCAGTGCAAGTTGGACTCCAGCAGGGCTACCCTTTGTCACCAATTATGTTCATAATTTTTATGGACAATTTCAAAGCACACCCTTGGGCTGGAGGGGGTCTGGTTTGGGGACCACAGGATTTCATCTCTGTTATTCGCAAACAATGTTGTTCTGTTCGCTTGGACCTTCAGCATGCACTGGGGCAGTTTGCTCCAGAGTGTGACATTGCTGGAATGAGAATCAGCACCTTCAAGTCTGAGGCCATGGTGCTCTACTGGAAAAAGGTGGTTTGCAATCTCCCTGCTTTTGTTCATGAAAGAGAGAAAAATGGAACGTCAGATTGACAGGTGGATTGGTGCAGTGGCAGCAGTAATGTGATCAATGTAGTGTTCCATTGAGGTAAAGAAGGAGCTGAGCTCTTGATTCACTGGTCAATCTATGTTTCTACTCTCACCTATGGTCATGAGCTTTGGGTCATGAATGAAAGGACAAGATCCCGGATACAAATGGCCGAAATGAGATTCCTTCGCAGAGTGGAAGGAATCCCCCCGGAGGAGCTTGAGGAAGTGTCTGAGGAGAAGGAAGTCTGGAGTTCTCTCCTAAGACTGCTACCCTAGCCCTATTGCACTGGCTTCCTGTGAAATTCAGAGTTTATTTTTAAAATCCTTCTTTTCACATATAAAGCATTCCACAAATCTGTACCGTTCTCTTATCAGTGAACTTATCAGGTCTCGCTGCAAATCGGGCTCGCTGCAAATCAAAAGGTGATTGAGCTTTCTGTGTTGCGGCCCCAAGACTCTGGAACAGTCTCCTATTGAACATCAGAATTTCTCCATCATTGGATGCTTTAAAATCTAACTTAAAGCCTTATTTTCCCTCCCTTGCCTTTGAGGGACGCATACATGTTATCTATTATCTGTATTTTAGTATTACATAAATACATATACTTTTCATTTTCTTATAATTTTAATACAAGTTTTATTTTTTTATTAAATATTTTATTTTATTGTAAAGCATTTTGGATCAACTACGGTTATGTAAAATTGTACAATTTTTCAAGTTATATTCCATGAGACCTGTGCCCATACCATAGCACTTTAAATTGCAGTTGAAATGTTATACAAGCTTAGTTAATGAACTACAGTAGAAAAGGCATATGTATGAAGTCAGTTATGCTATGCAAACACCAGGATGTATTAGGTTACAAATCATGCGTAGTGTAGCGTAGAACACTGTATTTGTCTAAGTTAAGTATTTGTATTGTGTAGGTTACACTGTTAACCCTTACTGTAGATTATGCAGTAAATAACTGTAAAATAGCCAGTGTTTTGCTGTAAAAAAAAAAGGAAACAGTATTTTACTGTAAAAGGAGCAGGATTTGTATGAAATTTTGCAGTGCAAAGAATAAATTACAGTAAATTACTTTATGTACCCATTACAGATAGTTACTGTGATAATAAATGGTAAATTACTGCTTAACCATTATTACCCCATGTACTCTGATGCTTTATGTTGATATATATATATATATATATATATATATATATATATATATATATATATATATATATATATATATATATATATATATACTGTTCAGTTTTGGTATGGTCAGTATTGAGGACAAAGTGAGACAATGCATTGATGATGAGCTAAATTTCTCTGCAGTCATCTCTGTGTTTTCTTTGGTTCCTTTTATGTTTTTAACATTGAGTATCAGGAGTCAACCAATGTCAATGTCACAGAGCTAATTAAAAGGTAAAGATATCAACAAGATGCATTTAAAGGCAAAAATATTCACACAGAGCAACCAAATTATCACAATAATTTTTATAACTTTGTTTACTATTCTATAATTAATCTAATTTGCCTAGTTTAGCCTATTGTTAAGCTTTTTTAATTGCACTTTAAGCTGAATATTAGTATTTTGCTAAATAACTTGTAAAAATGTGTTATTTAAAAATATCTTAAACAGCACGTACATACATGTTTGCAGAGACTCAATGAATTTGTTTGGAAAACTTCAAATGAAGTAGGTAAAAGTGGCACTAACAGTGTAGTATAAAGGCTTTCCTAAATAAATGTATTAATCAGGTTATTTTATTTATTTATTTATTTTTATTACTACAGGTTTGGAACAACATGAGGATCAGATTATTTATTTATTTTTTTGCTTTGGATGAAGTTTTTATATTTTTATTGTTTTTATTCAATGATATGTGCATAATTATGATAAATGTAGGCAATTCCTTTGAAAATATGCTATGTACCAGGGATGTCAAACTCCTGGAGGGCTGCAGCCCAGCAGAATTTAGTTCCAGCCCTGCTTCAACACACTACCTTTAGATTTAGTTTGATCAGGTGTGTTTAATTAGTATGACTGCACTGTTACTCTGTAGATTGTGCAGTAAATAACTGTAAAATAGCCAGTGTTTAGCTAATAATGTAATGTAATAATAGGAAACAGTATTTTACTGTAAAAGGAGTAGACTTTGTATGAAATTGTGTAGTGCAAAGAATGAAGTACAGTCATTTACTTTATGTACTCATTACAGATAGTAACTGACAATAAATAGCAAATTACTGTTTAACCGTTACTGTCCCATCTACTCTGATGGTTTATGTTGCTATTTATAGAGACGTGCATTTTAAAGGCAGAAAATAATGATTTAGGCATCACCACACACTCCCACAGGCTCCCACAGTTTTATTCTAAACACAAAGGTGTTAGAAAGAGTTTTCAGAAAATGCTGGCCCTTTAAGGGAGCCAGGTGTTTGATTTGTTTACTGCTGAGTGTGCTCTATTCTCTGTCCATCAATTCAGATGTAGAGTCTGATATGTTTTAGGCTTTAAATAAGAATCTACAATGAGTAAGTAAAATGTGTTCAAATGTTTTTGAGGGTTTCTAAAATAAGGCTGTGTTTAAGTTATATTGTTGTTATCTTGAACTGTGTACTTGAAAGCTACATTGTTAGCTAGTTAGCCTCTCCTTATATAACTTCTTACATTACTTTTGTTTAAGTATATGTATTTATTAAATATTGCATACTGCCATAATGTACAGATGCTAACAGTTGTATGTAGCTTTCTGGCAACTAAGCCAAAATTAAATTCCATCACCTCAGTTAGGTAACATGTGCACATCATCACAGGGAATCACAAAAACATGATACACATAGTCATCCACACACAAAAGCTCCACTGTCCGGTCCCAGGTTGTGAGTTTGTTGCTAAGTATTTTTCAGAGCAGTGTTTCCACCTATGAATTTATATTACAAACAATAAAAAAGTTTGTTGTCATGAGATAATTATAACAATAAAAGATTGGATCCTTTGGTTTTTCTTTGTTGCCAACTTTATTTTTGTTTTTTATAATTATTTTAAACTTTATATTGAGATTTGACACAGTTTTTAATTATTTAAAACTTTAAAATAATTATTTTGTGATTTTTGCTGTTCAGTTTTTTTTTTTTTTTTTTTTGCATGGTCAGCATTGAGGAGAGAGTAACACATTTCACTGAAGCACTTTGTGTGTGAGTGTTTATTGGATATGTGATTGTGATAAATGTTAGCAGTTGCTTTAAAAGTATGCTATATACCAGGGGTGCTTAATCCTGTTCCTGGAGATCTACCTTCCTGCAGATTTCAGTTGCTATCCATATCAAACACACCTAAACCAATTAATTAGGACCTGAACAACACGTGATAATTACAGGCAGGTGTGTTTGATATGGGTAGCAACTGAAATCTGCAGGAAGGTAGATATCCAGGAACAGGATTGAGCACCCCTGCTATATACCATGGGGGTCAAACTCCAAGTTCCTGGAGAACTGCAGGGCAGCAGAGTTTAGTACCCACCCTGCTTCAACATTACCTGTAGATTTCTAACAAGCCTTAATTAGTTTGATCAGGTGTGTTTAATTAGAGTTACAGCTTAAAGTCCCGGTCACACTGCACTTTTCTCCCTTTAGACTTCCATTCATACGCATGTGAATGCTGCAGACCTGGAATGCATGCTAATGCGACAAATTTTACAGTTTGCAGCATTGGAAAGTTCAAGCTTGGAGAACTCTGAACTGCAAAATCACATCATGTGATTGCTTGAGACTAATCAAGGATCAAACCATGACCTCTCTGAACAAAAATTATGGACCAGTTGCTTGCTTTTTCAATCTCTAAATATTTTGTTTAATCCCACTCCTTTTCGCAGAGCCATATGACATATGAATTTTGCATGCTTAAACGTTAGTTTGACTGCAGCCTTGCTGTGCAGACCTGTGGCTCTCAGTAATATGTAAGATGATATTTATATCTGCTGATTTCTTAATTTTGTTATACATTTTCTGTTTTATATTTGTTTGCTGCCAAAACAATAAAATAAGTTTGTCAGAGTTTACAACTTAATTAATTTAAAGAATTAATAACAGGTAAGAATACTAATTAATTTTAGTAACACCTTGACATACTATTGTGTATGCAGTATAATGCTGTGAGTTGTAACACTACAGTACAGTAATTAACTGTACACAGTTTCCAGTTAGTTACCACTACTGCTCTATTACAGTAATTAACTGGCAACACTGTTGCCAGCTACTCACTGCAATGGTTCGGTTACAGTAAACAACTGGCAACACTGTTGCCAGCCACTCACTGTAATGGTTCAGTTTCAGTAATTAACTGGCAACACTGTTGCCAGTTACTTACCGTAACCAAACTTTTACAGTGAGTAGCTGGCAACAGTGTTGCCAGTGTTCTACTGTAAAAAAGCCTGGAAAGGTCTAACAGTGTGTGACTCTGAAGTGCTGTACTGTATGTTTACAAGTTCTTACAACAAACTCCATAATGTCAACAAAACATTCTGCATTATCACATGCACCCACAGTAGCACCCAAATGGCAGTGAAAGATGCTAACCATCGCACAAAAAGTTGGACTTCTGGACATGCTAAAGGTACACTGTTAGACCTTACCGGGGTTTTTTACAGTGGAATACTGGCAACACTGTTGCCAGCTACTCACTGTAAAAGTTTGGTTACAGTAAGTAACTGGCAACAGTGTTGCCAGTTAATTACTGTAACTGAACCATTACAGTAAGTGGCTGGCAACAGCGTTGCCAGTATTCTACTGTAACTAAACCGATACAGTGAGTGGCTGGCAACAGTGTTGCCAGTTATTTACTGTAACTGAACCGATACAGTGAGTAGCTGGCAACAGTGTTGCCAGTTAATTACTGTAATAGAGCAGCAGTGGTAACTAACTGGAAACTGTGCACAGTTAATTACTGTACTGTAGTGTTACAAATCACAGCACTATACTGCATACACATTAATAGTATGTCATATATAGTTATTGTAGTGTTACTAAAATTAATCAGTATTCTTAGCTGTTATTTAAAAATAGAAGGCATAACATTTTTTCAGACAAATTTATTTTATTGTTTTGGCACCAAACAAATAAATAACAGAAAATGTTTAACAAAATTAAGAAATCAGCAGATATAAATATTGTCTTGCATATTACAGGTCTGTACAGTAAGACTGCGGTCACACTAATGTTTGAGCAAGCAAAATTCTGTCATACTGCACTGCGAAGTGGAATTAAACAAAGCGAGTAGTGGAATTAAACAAAATAATTAGAGCTTGAAAAAGCAAGCCAGAGAGGTAATGTTTTGATCTTTGATTGGTCTCAAGCAATCACATGATGTGATTTCGCATTCAGCGTTCTCCAAGCTTGAACTTTCCAATGCTGCAAATTATGAAATTTGTCGCATGAGCAATCATTCCAGGTCTGCAGTACTCACATGCGTATGAATGGAAGTCTATGGGTGAATGGTAGGGTGGGTACTAAACTCTGTTCTGCAGATTTCAGTTGCTACCCATATCAAACACACCTGCCTGTAATTATCACGTGGTGTTCAGGTCCTAATTAATTGGTTCAGGTGTGTTTTATATGGATAGCAACTGAAATCTGCAGGAAGGTAGATCTCCAGGATCAGGATTGAGAACCCCTGGTATTAGCAATACTTTTAAAGCAACTGCCAACATTTATCACAATCACATATCCAATAAACACACACACACAAAGTGCTGCAGTGAAATGTGTTACTATCTCCTCAATGCTGACCATGCAAAAAAAAAAAAAAAAAAAAAAAAAAAAACTGAACAGCAAAAAACACAAAATAATTATTTTAAAGTTTTAAATAATTAAAAACTGTGTCAACTCTCACTAAAAAGTTTAAAATAATTGTAGAAAACAAAAATAAAGTTGACAACACTGAAAAACCAAAGGATCCAATATTTTATTGTTATAATTATCTTATGACAACAAACTTTTTTATTGTTTTTAATATAAATTCATAGGTGGAAACACAGCTCTGAAAAATACTTAGCAACAAACTCACAACCTGGGACCGGACAGTGGAGCTTTTGTGTGTGGATGGCTATGTGTATCATGTTTTTGTGATTCCCTGTGATGATGTGCACATGTTACCTTACAGAGATGATGGAATTTAATTTTGGCTTAGTTGCCAGAAAGATACAAACAACTGTTAGCATCTGTACATTATGGCAGTATGCAATATCCAATAAATACATATACTGTACTTAAACAAAAGTAATGTAAGAAGTTATATGAGGAGAGGCTAACTAGCTAACAATGTAGCTTTCAAGTACACAGTTCAAGATAACAACAGTATAACTTAAAACATATCCTTATTTTAGAAACACTCAAAAACATTTGAACACATTTTACTTACTCATTGTAGATTCTTATTTAAAGCCTAAAACATATCAGACTCAACATCTCAATTGATGGACATAGCAGAGAGCACACTCAGCAGTAAACAAATCAAACACCTGGCTCCCTTAAAGGGCCGGCATTTTCTGAAAACTCTTTCTAACACCTTTGTGTTTAGAATTAGACGGACAGCCTGTAGGAGTGTGTGGTGATGCCTAAATAATTGTTTTTTACAGTTATTTACTGCACAATCTACAGAGTAACAGGAGTTTGACACCCCTGGTACATAGCATATTTTCAAAGGAATTGCCTACATTATAAATAAATAATCTGATCCACATGTTGTTCCAAACCTGTAGTAATAAAAATAAATAAATAAATAAAATAACCTGATTAATACATTTATTTAGGAAAGCTTTTATACTATACTGTTAATGCCACTTTTACCTACTTCATTTGAAGTTTTCCAGAAAAATTAATTGAGTCTCTGCAAAAATGTATGTACGTGCTGTTTAAGATATTTTTATAAATAACACATTTTTACTAGTTATTTAGCAAAATACTAATATTCAGCTTAAAGTTCATATGTATATATATATATATATATATATGAAGAGTTAAGATGCTAAAACCTCTAAATGTCATTTGATATGTTTTTCTAAATTATTATATAAACATAGGAAGCTGAAAAAAATGTCCATTTTAGGAGCAAATTTTAGACGGCATTTATATGTTTTTGCAACGGAACGCTACATACATATACAGTTGAAGTCAGAATTATTAGCTCCCCTTTGATTTTGATTTTCTTTTTCTTTAAGTTATATTTTTTCCAGATAGTCTACAGAACAAAACATCATTATACAATAACTTGCCTAATTATACTAACCTGCATAGTTACCCTAATTAACCTAGTTAAGACTTTTAGTGTCTTAAAAAAATCTAGTAAAATATCTACTGTCATAATGACAAATATAAAAGAAATCAGTTATTAGAAATGAGTTATTAAAACTTTATGTTTAGAAATGTGTTGAATTAATCTTCTCTTCATCAAACAGAAATTGGGGAAAAAATAAACAGGGGTGCTAATAATTCAGGGGGGCTAATAATATATATATATATATATATATATATATATATATATATATATATATATATATATATATATATATATATATATATATATATATATACAGTATATATATATATATAGAATACATAATAAGAATATAGTATCTTGTTTGCCCAATAAAAGTGTATTCTTTTATTCAACATAAATAATTAACAATCAATATTACAATATGCAACAATCAAAGATGACATTTGTTAAAAATTATTTTGGTCACACTTTATATTAAGTGTCCTTAACTACTATGTACTTCCATCAAAAAATAAATAGAATGTACTTACTGTGTTTATGATGTATTTGAGAACACTTGTGGTGCTTTTGAGTTGGGATAAAGGTTGGGTTATGAACAGGTTTGGTGGTGTGGGTAGGTTTTAAGGGTGGGTTAAGGTGTAAGGGATGGTCAACAGTGTATTTACAAATGTAAGTACAAAAGTTAATTACAGATGTAATTACATACGGGTATTTAATCAAACATAAGTACACAGTAAATACATGTATTTACACAATAAGTACATTGTAACAAACTATTAATTCCTGTGTAAGTATTTATTAATTAAGGCCACTTAATATAAAGTGGGACCATTATTTTTTACAAGGACAGACTGTAAACATATATGTAATAAGAAAAGAAGGACTATATCATGCATAATGATATGTGCTACATATCATCAAGTTTGAGAAAAGAACACACAACACAAATAAAGGCAACAAGTAAATGCTGCTAACATTAGTTTCCTGTATTTGTATGTCTAGCTGTATGTCTACTTTACAGGTAGCTCAAACTCTGCATAGGAGCTAATTTAGTTCCCAAAAGGTATTCCATTTAAAATCATTCCTAGTTCCAGTGGTGCAAAGCATCTACTGTGTAAATGGAATTGTTTTTATTATTATTCAAGAATTAAAAAAACAACAGCAAGTCTTGAAAATATTGAAGCTCAGATTTGCATGTACCTGCTTGACAGCATGCATAGGAGATTACATGATGGACCAACAGAGTATTGATAGTTTAAATATTATAGATAGTGTAAATTGTCATAACATGTCATCCATCAAAGTCTTTACTTGTCTGTCAGTTACTTGACATTATCAAGATAAATTTGGTCTGACACAGTTAAGAAGTGAATCATATATATAAATATATACTTCCTGGCCTCACCATCGCACTGATGCAGCGTCCACAAACAGTTGTCTTGAATTCACTGTGCATCTCTTTGACAGCACTGGTGGTGTAAAAGCCCTCCGCCAGTAAGATGATGCCATACAGGAAGAATAAACAGGCAATTCCATAGATGATGTACTGCAAAATCTGAACCCTGTATAAAAAAAGACAGATTTAGTAAATATGAGAGACCTACAGTAGGATGAACATTATTACCTCAACATTATCCAATATTTTATAGAGAAACAGAGCTCACCCAATTGTATGATTTATGATTGTTTTTCATGCAAAGACCAGTTTATATGAAATTCAAGATCAACACAATACCAAAGCATAAAAGTAGCGGATTTAGATGACATTGAGTTTCTGCTCAGTAAATAATTGTAGCTTTGATTATTTACATTTTAAGGGCTGCAGATGTACAGCAATTGGATTTTATCTGAGGTACTGTGTATACTGCACAGGATCATTAACACTAAATTTGTACACAGGAAATCAAAGAAAACAAGTCAGTTTGCTTCCAGTAAAGCCCAGAATGACACAATGGAAGAGAACATACTGACATGTATTTGCTGGAACTCTAGAGGTCATTACTCACCACATACATGTCATTGTGTTGAAGCATATTAAAGTGATTTGGTGCTCAAATATATAAAACAATATAGTGAGTGTTAATTAAGGTCACTGAAGGGTTATCACATCTGTATGGTTTTGATCCTGTTTCCCAGTGTTTAGTCTTACATCAAATCACTTTTCGATCAGTTTTTCTCTTAGTTAATTTGGCTCTTTATGCCTGTATTATTTATCCTGAGCTAGTTTTTCTTTGTACACTTTTTCCTCCATCAAATGTTTGCATCTATATCACCTTTATTTTTTATATAAGTTTCATTGTCTTTGTAATTTAGTTCACCTTTTGTTTTAGTGAGCTGCTGCACTGTAAAAAAAACAAAAAACAAATTTTACAGAAAATATCCTTAAATTTTTGCACAGAAATTTTTTGTCATTTCACATTATATTCAAAACTTAGTAAAATGACAACCAATCTCTCTAAATTAAACGTTTGACTTTCATTTTAGGTTCTTTATTATTAAAGACAAATTACTGACATTTGTGTTTTTTATACAGGGAAATTACTGTAATACAGTATTTTTTCTGTTATTTTAAATTATATTCAAAAGTTCATAAAAATTACAAACATTATCTGTAAATTAACGGCTTGACTTATTTTATGTACTATATAAGTAATGACAAATAAGTAAATTACAGCAATTTGTCTGTTTTTTATTAAAAAAATTGACGTATTATTTACAGTGTTTTTTCCTGTTTTTTAAGTACATTTAAAATTACGTAAAATTAAAGTAATAAATTGTAATTACTTGCTCTGTAAAAAAAAATAAATAAATCGTAAAAAAAGGTCAAATGACTGGCAGCTCCGGCTGCCAAACAAAACCCATAAAATAAAGGTAAAATTTCTTTTTGAAAAAAAGTGCAAAAAATAATAAATCTACAGATATTTTAATTAAAATGTTTACAGAGAAACACTGTTATTTTACAGACTTTTGCTTTATTTTAAGTTACTTTTATTTGTTTTTAAGTGTCTAAATAATACTGCACCCCTTTACCTCTCTGAGCTTCTCTGTCCTTACACACCTTCTCGTTCGCTCAGGTCAGCCGACCAGCTCCTTCTGGGTATGCCCAGGACCAGACGAAAGCTCAGAGGGGATCGGGCTTTTGCCGTGGCTGCACCAAAATTGTGGAATGAGTTGCTGTTGTATATTAAACAAGCCTCTTCCATTACTGTTTTTAAATCTCTTCTTAAAACTCACTTGTGTGAGATGTTGACATTTTATGTTCATTTATTTGTATTTTAAAGTTTGTTTGGTTACATTTTATATTAAGTGTTCTTAACTACTATGTACTTACATCAAAAAATAAATACAATGTACTTACTGTGTTGATAATGTATTTGAGAACACGTGGTGCATTCGAGTTGGGATAGAGGTTGGGTTATGGACAAGTTTGGTGGCATGGGTAGGTTTAAGGGTGGGTTAAGGTGTAAGGGATGGTCAACAGTATATTTACAAATGTAATTACAAAAGTAAATTACAGATGTAATTACATACATGAATTTAATCAAGCTTAAGTACACAGTAAATACTGTACATGTATTTACACAATAAGTACATTGTAACAAACTATTCATTCCTGTGTAAGTACATATTAGTTAAGGCCACTTAATAGAAAGTGGGACCGTTTGTTTTAGTCTCTGTTGTCAGCACTTTGGTTGACTGTGTTGCTTTAAAATGCTTTATAAATAAATAAATTGAATTGAATTGAATTCAAATACATATTAGAAATATTTTTAACATATTTAGTGTCTTATAAATCCCAGCTTGGACAGATAAGCGGCCATCATGATGAGAGTGTCATGAGCTAATGATATGGGGATCACCTGGCTTAACCCTTACAAAAAAATACTGCAGTATTTTTTTTTAAGAATACTGCAGTTTTTAAAGAAATAATGCAGTATTAGTTAACTTCTGAAAAGTTCAGATTTTTGGACACAAAAAAACTGTTATTTAAATATATATTGCAGTATTACTGCAATACAACTGAAGTACTATAATACAACCAACTGCAGTACATTTACTGCAATACAGCTAAAGTACTACTACAGTACAAATGCAGTACAACTACTACAGTAGTATTAAAGTGATACTACTATAATGCAGTACAGCTACTGCAATGGTCCTGAAGTACTACAACTACTATAATGCAGTACTGCTACTGTTATAAAACTGAAGTACCACTACAGTACAACTACCATACTACAATTGTAATACAACTGCAGTTTAACATCTACTTTTTCTGTTCAGTAGACAATGGTTTTCAAAAAAGGTTTCAGTACTTTAGTTGCATTGCCAAAGTACTAAAACAATATATTGTGTTGCAATTTTCAGAAGTATAAGTACAGAAATACATCTACAATTTTGCAAGATATAATAAAGCTAAAGTGCACTGTTAATACTTATGTACCAAAGTGTACATATATATAACATACATAACATATCACTATATTGCCTCTCATTTTATTTAATGTTATGTCACTTACTGCAGATTTTACTGCTGTTGAACTTTATTGCACTGTAGTTAACTGTATTTATACCTCATTGTACTGCAATTTTGCAGTTGCATTGAATTTTACCACAGCTTGTATATAGGCTACTGCTGTTGTACTGTTCAGTTCACTGCATTCATTTTTGCAATTAAACTCTTTAAATTCTTAAAAAAACAAAAAACATCCCTGAAAAAAGTGAACTTTATTTTACTGTATTTAAACTGTGTTTATACTTCATTGTACTGTATTTTTGCAATTGTACATAATTTTACTGCAGTTATACGTCTATATACTGTGGTTATACTGCAGTTTTGTTTTGTTTTTTTGTAAGGGAAACCATGACCCAATGAGTGGTACAATATGGTGCAAAAGGTTCACAAGGAGGGCCTGATAAAAAGAATGAATTCTTGTTGGGCTGATAGGCCTTTGCTGTATGGCTCCACAAAAAAAATATGACGAACTAGAAAATTACTCTCACTTGAAGTACCATCAAATGGCTCAAGTGGATGTTTGTATGGAAGAAGCGCATTTGTAACACATTTTTTGCTAAAAAGGACTACAAAGAGCTGAACTGAAGGTGAAACATGGCAACATCATGTATAGTTTGGAAGAAACTATCCAACCCACTCTATTGGCTTTCTACTATGGTAGGCTGCCTCCTCATAATTTCTGAACTTAATAAATAAAAATACAAAACAATATAAAACAATGCCCAAAAAATGCTTTCATCAAGTGTTTTACACACGTTTTATGTGGCCCATATATACGTTTAGCAGAGCACTCTGTTGGCAGCTCTCTGTCCATTTAAAAAGAGTCTTTTTTTCCAAGTAAAAAAATGCAGTGCTTTGCACCTCATGTTTTCAGAACTGAAAGCATGTTCCACATCCAACATCAAATCCTTCATTACCGGTAAAGTTCTTTTTCTTTTGTTTCGGTACCATAATTGTCTCTTCTGAATTCATAATTTGTCTTCTAATAATTTAATCTCTGGACAAGTACCACTTTGTGTCAAGCCCTTATATGGAGCTGTTTGGGGGCATATTATGCAAATTAATAACCTTGTATAACACGCAGGTGCTCACTCAGAACACACCAAATTCGTGACAAGTTCAAATGTGCATGTAAATAAGAATAACATATGAGACCCATTGTTTGTTTTTAGTCAGTTGTCAGAATTGAACATAAGTCCTTTACAAAAAGGGGATCATTTGTAATAATAACGTCAATGGAGTGGGTTGGGTAGCTTTACCTGTGGCTTTAAAATTATGACATGTTGTGCTGTCTATGATTACTATGGGTATAAAGAGATATAAAAATACATCAATGCATATTGCTTAGGTAAACTAATATTAAGAGTGTTTTATCCAAGAGTCAGCTTACAGTGTTTATAAGGTATATTTCACATTCCCTGTTTGTGCACTACATCGTATAATTACATATTTGTGGGTGAAAATGTTCCTTTGAATACATCAATATGCAATGAGTGTCTTAATTGTTTGAATGTTGAAACTTTCATTGAATATAAACATTGAAATAATTCAAGAGAGAGTCTGATAATGACAAATGTATGATTTTACCAGTGGAAATGATCTGGAGTTAGTGACAGAGAGCAAGCATATTTGTCTAGGATAATCAGTTATCCAACTTCAGAATTTATGAAGAGACCAATTTAAAGTCTGGATCCAATCTAAAGTCCACCACCCCAGGTGTGTACAAAATGTAGCATTTTAATCAACAGTAGGCTTGCATGTTAAAGTATTTTACTATGTTTGTGAAATATCAATAATAATAAAACTAATAAGAAAATATAGTTATAATACGATATCAAGATATTTTGAAATAATATTAATACATAATGAACATGACTTGAGTGTAACAATGCACAAGCATTACTCTAGAAGAGTTCCCAATTGCATCAGCTCATGACAGTGCTGAATTACCTATGAAAGAGAACTAATATTAAATAATTGGAGCATTATTTAGAAGTGTCACCAATTCCTTTCTTTTTCATCTGTCTAAATATGCCTTAATCTAACAATTATCACACATCAAACATCTCACAGTAGGAATATAAATTCATAAGCATTTCTACAAACTGACTTACACATCAGTGAGAGCAGCATGATCAGAAGAGATGCGAGAAAAGTGGTTTTCCACCATAGTCACAGTCCCTGTAAGTGCCACATGCCCACAGCCGCAGAACAGAGCCACTCCTGAAAAGCACAAGATGGTGGCCACCAAAGAGGCATATGGGACACCACCCAGACATTTGATGCAACACTCGAAGCACCCTGTAGGAGGAGAAAAAAGAGAGTTTGTTGGAGTGCTGTTGAAATTCAGACCAGCGACTGCTATTTGCTAACACTTGTCACTTCGAATATAATATTTGAGGCAAAGGCAGAGATTTTTTTGTTTGGTTGTTTGGCAACCATGCTATTCCCACCTTAAAATATGAAGTTCATAAATCAGCAAACATCTATGACAAGCCATTTCACATCACAATATATGTTGTGAAACTGTTGGACTGTAACATCCTGTTGTACCTGATATTAAGGAGCAATTTGACTGGTTTAAAAGTAGACAACAGAGAACGATTACAGTTTACACATGGTGTTTTATTCTCTCTGGTGTTTTATTTTTATTCATTCACTTTTAATCAGTTTCCGAGAAATAAGAGTCTATAGGAAGAAATATAGAGAGAGAGGTTCTCACACACACATATTAACACAGGAGTTGGGCAATGAAATTGAAACACTGGCCAATTTGGTATTGGAGGTTTCATGGCTAAATTTGACCAGCCTGGTGACCAATCTTTTTTGATTGCACATTCCACCAGTAAAGCTACGGTCACACTAGAGTTTGAGCATGCAATATTCTGTTGTGCCGCGCTGCGAAAAGGGGTGGGATTAAACAAGCTTATTAGACACTTTTAAAAGTGAAAGATTGCTCCATGTTTTCAGTTTCTGTCCAGAGATGACATGTTTTGATCCTCGATTGGTCTTAAGCAGTCAAGTGATGTGATTTCGCAGGTCAGAGTTCACCAAGCTTGAACTTTGCACCGCAGTAACCTGTGAAACTTAACGGATGACCCCGCATTTCCAGTTTGTCATCTCCTCTCTGTACAGTAATTTAAAACATGGACTAATCGCTCGCTTTTATAAATGTCTAAATATCTTATTTAATCCCGCACCTTTTCGCAGCGCAGTACGACAGAATTTTGCATGCTTAAACTCTAGTGTGACCTCAGCTTAAGAACAGAGTGTGAAGGTATAATTAGCAAATTAATAGCACAGTTTTGCTTAAAACATTGCAATCCACACAACATAATTGGTAACAAGATGACATAGTTCAAAAGAGGACAAATTGTTGGTGCGCATTTTGCTAGCGCATCTGTGACAAAGACAGCAAGTCTTTGTGATTAACCAACAGCCACGATGCCACTATTTTTGTTTATTTTTTTGTTTTTGTTTATTTTTATTTTTGTGGCAGAGTCCGGATAATCCTCATGTCTTGTCATTTGCATGTCTCTTGTTATTGTTCGAACGTTGTTCATCACAAGTTTGTTTGTTTGTTTGTTAATGTTTTCTCCCTCGGGGTAGTGTTTTTTTTGTTGTTGTTTTTTTGTAAAAAATAAATAC
The DNA here is from genome assembly GCF_052040795.2 of Danio rerio. NCBI lineage: Eukaryota > Metazoa > Chordata > Actinopteri > Cypriniformes > Danionidae > Danio > Danio rerio. Next base: position 31,770,648 of record NC_141021.1, read on the forward strand.
TCAATTTGTAGAGTCCTCACATCTTTCCCTTTCCTCAAACCCTGACACAAGAAGGAAGAACCACATCCAACAGTAGCAACTGAGGATGCAATTGGAAGCGGTTTCATGAAGATGTCTGGTGCTAAACCGGATTGTCTCCAAAAAACATAAAACCTGTTTCCATCAGAACTGTTTGTAGATGTCTTTAGTGGAGTGCGTACAACACCATTTCCTTATCCACGATAGTAAAGGAGTAAAGAGTAAAAATAGAGAATGATCTATTTAACTGTTTCATGGCTAATGAAGCATTCAGTTTTTCCACTTACAAAGTCCGCTAAGTGAATAGCAAATGCACCATGGCGTGATGCAGCTGACTATTATATTGAATGGGAGATGAGATTCTGATTGGTTTAATGCATGTTATGCTCAAAACAATGCCATAACTCATTAAGAAAATAAGCACAACCCTGTTAGACCATGCGCCAGGGCATATTTTTCCAACCTTAAAATATCAAAAGTGGATTCGGACATGCCCTAATGCTTATGCACCATGCTTTTTAGACTTTGCAACTAGATCGTTAAAATAGAGCCCTAAATCATCAAAACAATAGCCCATTTGTAGCATTTAGTTCAAGCATTGTACCCTGAAAGCAGTGCTGTCTATGTAGGATGATAACACACAAATACATACAACAAGACTGGTAACAGAGTGGTTTGATAACCATGAAAGTGAATATGAACATCTCCCATGGCTTTTACTTATCATATATGTACACACTGTATATCTAAAAACTGCAAAAGTGAAGAGCTATTATTCTAGCTGCCAAGTTATTTCATTGGTCACTCATAAATTGCGTACTATGGTAGACCGACAAAAAGCTATCAACGGAAGTTTGTGATAATACATTTTTTTCAATATATCATCAACTCTCATCCTATCCTATACTATGTTTTTGTCATGATGGGGCATGGCCAAGAGCCATGGGTACAAAATGAGGCTGGTGATGCAAGCGCAGGAGGAGCTTGCCAGGAGGACAGGTATATTTGCCACCATTACCTGAAGGGTAGACTGCTGAGGATGTCAAGGGTCTAAAGACGTCCACCAAGGTGTAACGTCTCAATTTGTCAGGTGTCCAGTGCTGATGCCAAGCTGTGAGTGAGGGTATCTCAGCACGTTGAAGACCAAGCGGAAGCCTGTTTGAGAAACCAAACTTATTTCCTTTTATCTTTTTTTCTCCCCTCTTTCTCGGTCTTCTTTATCTGTACATATACATCTGCCTCCTTTCTCTTCTGACCTCCCTCCTGTCTTTCACCAGGTCTGTACAGAGATACAGGCCCCTTCCCAGAGGAGGGGAGTAAGTACAGTCCTGGGGTGCCCCCGACCTATGAGGGTTGATGAGGTATGACATGAGTAGGGCATGGCGGGACATAACAAAGTTGAAGGAACATAACAAGACTGGCGATGCAACTCAGATGTGTGTCCCATGTATGCGCCCCCTGTCTCAAGTCCCACAGGAATAAAAGTATAAAAGAATGAGTGATGACAGAGGAAAATGAGACCAGGCCTGAACACTTGTGTTTTGTTTGATTTTCAGTTCGGCAGTAGTTCCCGCCAGTTTGTTTTATGTTTTACTTTATTGTTAAAGTATTTGAATATTTGTCAGTTTCCCATCTCCTTCTTCCCATGAACAAATGAGATTGAACTGCATTAAGCTCACTGACAGGGCCATCCACTGCATGTGCACTTTGGTTAGTGATGATATAAACAGCAATTGAATTGAATGCACTATGATGTCGCATTTATTGTGCGGCACTTTCTACTTCTGATCCAAAAGATGTTTTAAGCAGCCATTCACGTACAGTTTTGCTGAGTGCATGATGTGTTTGCGTTTATTCTCCACCAATAAACAATGTAGCAAATTAATCTACATTACGCATATCTACATTAATAATCTGTAACAAATTATAATGTAGATTAAAGTGCTCACACATCTACATCATTATTACTGTAATAAATTAGCTCAAGGTTATTCTTTCCGCACCTTTTCCACCGTTATAATGTTGCGAGTTATGATTTAGATTAAAGTGCTCTCGTATCTTCTACACCATTATATATATAGCGGATTAGCTTAATGAGAGGAAGATTCATTTAAATGGGGCTTCAAATGAATCGACTCTTTAGATCCGAACCAACAAATCATCCAGCGATGCTATCAAAATAAAAACCCATTAAGTTTGAGCAGGGTAACAAGATCGAAGTTTAAGACATTAGATTCATAAATATACACAGGCACCTTTCTTTATACAAAATTAAACTTTATTGACTAATCTAACAGAAACTAACACCTAACACAAACACACATTCATACAAGTGTAGAGAAGAGTAAAGGAGGTAAAGTAAGAGGTTAAGAGGATGTAATGATGGGAAAGCCTCAGAGTTTGTAAGAGCACTAAGCGAACCAAACATAATGAAATTCACCCTTCTATTGTCTCTTTATGTTTGCATTTAGTTCACACCAGTTCAGATGTAGACAAAAGTGGATACTTGCATCTGTGTGTGAAGAAGCTCCCGTTGTTGAGCATGTGGTTCTGCTGGTTCCTTGTTCTCACGAGGGTTGGAGGGGGGTGAGTCTGTGTTTGAAATTGAAGCGGCAAAAGGGGCCAGTCGTGCTGACCACTGGTTTGCGACGCACTAACTTTACTAGACTCTCAATGGAAAATAATAGAAAATAGGTATCTGAGAGGTGAAATGTCCGAGCTGTGTGATTAACCTTTTCCGTCTGGGTCTCCGCCTGCTTTCTTGGAAGTTTCTCTGCTTAGGTCTTGTTCTTAGGTCGTTGCAGTTGAAGAAGGTTGGTTTTAGAGCGCATGGTTCAAGACTTGCAGTTACAAGAGATTTTCAGAGCAGAGCATTTCAGATCAGAGTAAGGGCGTTGCTTTGGTCCCAAGCTTTATGGGGCGGGTTCGGATCCACCCTCCATGGAAAGTTGACCAATTAGAAACTAACCTCTCTGCATCATGGTTTATGGCGCTTTGTCCGAGGCAGAGGAATTTGCATAGGCAAATTTTATGCAAATCGGGGCAGAAATGTTAAAGTCTTTTAAAATGTTAATCTGTTGCACTCGTATTAACATAAAATGTCAACAATTAATTAGTACAGCAAGTAAGCTGTACGACAAGTCTAAACTTGAAACGTTTAAGAGCTTGTTTAGCTTCGGTACAGTTAAACATTATATACAGAAGTATTAAAACAAATAATATTGATACAGAAGCAAGGGAAACGTTGCAAAACACATGATTACACATAAAGAGAGAGTAAAGTTTACATTAAAATATCAGTCTTAAACAAGGAGCTTAAAGAAGTCCTAAACCGTTCTTTGTTCAGTGCTGCATGGCACATTCCTTTTGGGTCGTAAATACCTTGGAATCAGGTTTCGAGTCTTCCCTGGGCAAAAGTTGGCTCATTTGTTGAATAAAAAGCTAAATAATTGTGTGTCTGGTCGGCCATGTTTGTTACAATGAACACAAAGGCCAACCAGCAGTATTTAAGAATCTAGTCAACAGTGCTCATAAAGCAAGCAACAAATGCTGTTACAGTAACTAACTTTTTCATTAAAGTTCGGAACCAAATTCTATGGTCTGTAGTCATAATTTTTGGCAAGGACAGTTTCAGTTGACTTTCAGTTCAGTGGTAGTCGGTCTTGAATAGCGGTGACCTTTAAATGTAAGCCCTGTGCTAGAATCTACCACCTTGTCAACCTCTCTAGGATCTGCAACAGCTCCTCTGGCTGGCTTTATGCTGCTTCTTCCCCTTCCTGACTGATGGTAGCAGGCTCCAGCTCTGTGACAGATGGCAGTGAGTTTCCCTGCTTTGCCAGGTTGTTAAGGCCCTCTTGCTCCATTCTATGAGGCAGGATGGCAGCAGACTCAGCAGACAGTGGAAATGATGGCCTTCTGGTCAACAGGAAGAAGGAGGCGGAGAAACGACTTTTCATTTAAATTGTTAACTGACTTTACATCATTTTAATAATAAAAATAAACTAAACAATAAAGAGGCAGCTGCACCTTATGATGACTACTGCCAAGCTGAAAGCAAAACAAACACAAACTGTGTACGCCTGTTCCTCTCTCATCTTCCACTGCTGTCTCTCCCCTTTTTAAAACTCCTCCATGAGACTACAGACAGGTGGCGTGCACAGGTGATGGTCGTTAACATTCACGCCACAGGCCTTGTACGCTGATGGCACTTGGTCCCACCCCACACATATATGAATTGGTCAAGCAGTAAATTTATGCATTTAATTCTGACATGCAAACTTTATGTGCACAACTTCAGCAGACTGAATAATCATTTCATTTATATATTTATTTTAAATTGTTCTACTTTGTTTCAGCTGACAGCAGCAAAGGCTGGGTGTTTTTTAAGTAGTAGTGTCATATTTAATTTAGGTATAGTATTGAAGTCAAAATTTTGGTATTGTGACAACACTAATTGAGTGATCGCTGTGCCCTAAAGACTGATTTATATTTCTGCATTGAGTGATCGGCTTGACACACAGCGCCTGCCTTGTGTGTAGTCATACATTTATACTTCTGCATGCTGTTTGTGTTGCTCTGCTATAACACCTCTGAACCACTAGCTGGCAGTAGGTTTTTTTGATCCACTGTGTCGAGGGTCATCGTGGCTGTTTTTTTTTTCCTGAACGCTACCTTAATGTACAAGTACTGTAGCTAAATCTGGCTCATTCAGAGCTGGGAACTGGCAGACATGCAACAACTTTAATCATAAGGTAAAAAAACAAAAGCACTTTGGTTAGTGAAGGGCTTGTGGCTCTCAGCACTGCCCACACTCATTACCGATACCAAGCTGACCAATCACAGAGGTTGCGCTTTGCATCGTTGCAATGTGTAGTTACATTTTTTTAGGGGTACGCATCAGCGTCAACCACAGCCATGTCGAGGGCTATGTGACCGCATGAACACTGCGCCAGAGCATACTTATGACACAGCCAACTAGCTTAAAGCAGAAGTATAAATTAGCCTTTGGGTGTATTGTATTTTTAGCATTTATAGATAGGGTTGGGTATCGAAACCCGGTGCCATTATAGCACCGGTACCTTTGTAACCGGTATGCAGCATATGAATTTCAGTGCCTAATTTCGGTGCTGCGGCAAGGACGCAAGCATCAAAGGGGTGCATGAAAAAAGTCACAAATAGGCGTTGTCACACCATCACTAAACATTTCATTCTAAACAACTTTGAGGAATACGGACAGCGATATCAGGCGTTTGTTATTGTCGCTAGGGATCAGCGCATTCAGCCTGGTTTTCGGTGAGCGAAAGCGACACTCTTCAGATCTACACACATAATCACGTTCATCCAATTTACTTAAACTAAGCATTCTAAAGCGTATTTCCCAAGCAAGGATTCTTACACAGCAACTGTCTTTACAAAATTGTGTGTAAGGGGGAAACATGTCAAACTTAATGACACATTTGAGGGCTCAAAGGCAGATGAATGCCTCTCTCGCATACTCTAGGTGTCCTGCGCAATCGATTAGTTCCCCACATTCTTCAGTTGACGCCCAAATTGACACAGGCAATAAAAAGATTAAACTTCAGTCATGTTCATGTTGTGATCAAAATGTCCACTGTTGATGATTTTAAACTTCTTTCAATAGCGATTTTAACACTTTTAATATAGGAAGTCCTCAGCTATGCAGAGACTTTAGTGTACATGTTTAGTTTTGCCTTTATTAATTTTTAATTTCCGTTTATTTACAACACATTATTAAACATAATAGTTTAACTAACTCATTTCTAATATCTACCTTTTTATCTTCCCCATGCTGACAGTCAGTGCAGAACATTTTACTAGTTATTTTGCAAGACAGTTGTATTCAGACAAATTCCCTTTAAGTAATTTATAGTTTTTTTATTAAGATTAAATAGTAATTTAGACTTAATCAGTTAACTATGAAAGTAATAATTAGTCAAATTATTTTGTAACTGATTTGTTGTGTAAATCAAAAATGTACACTAAATATTTCTTAAGGAGGCTAATAATATTGACCTTATTTTTATTTCAATTAAAAACGGCTTTTATTCACGAAATAAACACTGAGAAACAGAATTTATTATGACTCCTTAATAAATATTTTTTTAGGAAACACTGTAAAAATTTTCTGAAACATTTTAAATGAATGGGAGGGCAAAATAAATTGGTTTAAATCTTATCTCTCTGGCCGCAAATCATTCACTTCTCAGCATTTTACAGTTTCTTCGAGTGTCCCCCAGGGCTCAGTCTTGGGGCGCCTACTTTTTATCATCAATCTCCTTTTACTTGGTAATATTCTCCGTAAATATAACATACAGTTTCACTGCTATGAGGATGACACCCAGCTCTTTCTCTCTGGCAAACCCTCTGCTTGTTTTCCACCTACATACCTTACAGTCTGCTTAGCAGAAATAAAATCTTGGCTCTCTCTTAACTTCCTCAAACTAAATAGTTCAAAAACTGAAGTTTTGCTTGTTGGTACCAAACCAACACTCTCCAAAACTGACAGTTTTTCTCTTTCAATTGAAGATTGTTCCATCTATCCCTCTAAACAAGTTAAGAGTTTGGGTGTCATCCTTGACAGCACCCTATCTTTTGATTCTCACATCAATAATATCACCTGGTCTGCTTATTTCAACAATCTCACCCCTCCATATTTGTCTCATTCTTAATGATCAGTTTGAATCAGTTAAAATTGGATCAGTTTATGGTTTCAAATACTTGTCAATACTTATGACAGAACATTTTGAGGTATTGATAGCATTAGAACAATCCAACATTAAACTCCTCCATTGTAAAAAATGTCTGTGATGTTAACAGTAACCGTGTGTACAATCTACGATGAAAACCTGTTAAATAATTAACAGCTTATTCCTGTACAAAATACGGAAAATAGCTGTAACAAATCTAACCTTTGTTTTCGAAAAACTAATCAGAGTGTCTAAAATCTCACCACACACCCTCATTCTAGACAGAGTGAATGACCATAAAATGACTGAATGATGAACACCTGCTGTTAACAAGCACAATCACTGAAGGAAAGAACAAGAAATAAAACTACTGACACAGTCTCATACCAAACTAACCGAATTCAAACAGAGGATTAAACAACTTTAATTCTTTCTTGACGGAAGAATGCATTTTTGCTAATTTAAGTATGAAAAAATCCGCTTTGCGCCGTGGCGCATGGTCTAAAAGGGTTGAGTTTATTTTCTTAATGAGTTATAGGTGTGTTTTGACACTAAAACAATCAGAGTCTCATCTCCCATTCCCTTTAAGAGCCTTGCGTCACGCCATAAGCGAATTTGTTATTTACATGACGTAAAGTAAGTGGAAAAACTGAGAATTTCACAAGCAAACAGTTAACAGTTTTTTTAACAGAAAACAGTTAAACAGAGCATCTAAAGCGCAAGAATGAGAGATAAATGATCTACTTTCACTTTCGCTCTCATGGATAGGGAAACCTTTACGCACAGACATCAATTAGCCTATAAATAATTAATTTAGTTTGTTAAGCACAAATATTTGTTTCAAAACTATTTCTAAATTCATTTCTAATTTCCCTCAAACGAATAAATGAACAATAATAACGAAGTGTGGTCAAAATACTGAGTTATACCCTTAAACACATGCTGTGCCCCATATGGTCTAAAACCTGCAGGTGGGCAAATCTAAGCTTGTTTTTAATAAAACAAATATAAATATGGATATAATAAATAATACAGCTAATAATAATAACATTATACAAAAGCAAATTGTTATGAATGAACTGAAAAAAGCCCCCGATATGAAGAAGGCATAAAAGCAGTGGTTTTCATATTTATATAGGCTAGAAAATAATATGTTTTGTAATATTTGAATCCTTTATATTTATATCCTATATCTATTCTTATTATATCCTATATATATATATATATATATATATATATATATATATATATATATATCCTTAATATTTAATTTTTTTCATATGTAAAGATATTTGCGTATTGCTGTACATCTTGTGTGTAGGCTATTAAGCAGTGTGTAAGCGAGGCGCAACTCTGCGCTGGAGTTTAGACCGGGTTTGTTTTGGTCTAATGAAAAATCTATTATAGTTTCTCAAAATGGCCTCAGAACACCTTTCTTTTTAGACCAGAACCCATATGGGCGCACATTAGGGCTGAGCAATTTTTACGATGTTTTCGATTAATTCCAATTTATGTTTTGATAATAATTTAATATTACATTAAATCGAGAAATTGCGATTTTTAAAAATATATTTTTTAATACATTATAATGGCACCAATGCGCTTTGGTTCACTCTCTGTATGAAGCGCCTCTCGGCAACGCGCCGGCAGCACCACGCAGCGCCATGGATTTTAGAATACTAAACAGGTTTCTGTAAACACATCGGCGCCACCCAGCCACGAGTCATGACGCAGTTCATATTTCAGCTGCGCCACAGAGCGCTATCTGATTTGTTTCATGTTAAATATCATTCGAATGTGCGCGTTTGGTGTGTGATAGTTTAAACTGTCATGTGCCCGCCGTGTCGCTGCGCTTCTGGTGTGCGACCTACTTGACTGCCTGTTAAAGCGTGAAGTTATGTAGGATTTTACTTGTTGCAGTAATCTGAGTCACGTCTGTGTGGATTGTCAAGACATTCCCTCATCAAGTCGATAAATTCGATCTCAACATGTATGAAGGACTTAAAACCCTGCCATGTGAAAAACCGCGCCGATCTTTTGGTTTGAACAGGAGCAAAGGTGAGGGCCTGTAGCAGTGAAAATGAAAGTTACCGCCCCATTACATCATTTAGCGGACCTAGTTGAAAACCAGACAGATCAGGCAGCATGATACAGAGAGTGGAGCAAATTAAAAATACAATGTTCCTTAACCAGATGGTTTTTCAAGTTACTTTTATAGAGAATGTTACTTCAGTCATGTTGTTGTAATGTTTTGAGAAGACTAGTAACACAATAAAAACTTTTTTTTTTTAAATCGAAATCGTGAAATCGGTCAAACTTTATAAAAAACCTAGTTTTTTTTTTGCCAAATCGTCCAGCCCTAGCGCACATATGAGCGGAAATGCATTTGCTATTTAAACAATGTGGTACAAAACAGCAAAACAACACTTGCGTCAAGCTGAAGCTAGCAAATAACATTTGCGCCGGGTGTATGATAGGGCCCACAGATTGTAGAATGTATTTTTAACAGAAATATTCTGCAAACTAAACTTACGAATGTAAAATGTTAGAAACAGTAGATTACTGGCAACTACAGCTGCCGGTATTTACTGTAAAATCAAGAAAAAGAAGAGCAAAATACTGTAAAACATTTTTGTGTTACCATTGTGGAGGATAGTAGCGTCTGGGTGCAAGTCCAAAATGAACTAAGAGTATTTGATGTTATGCTGCATCTTCTTTTGTTTAACTGTGTAGTTACTTATGCAGTGAAACTGTTAATTGTAAACACACATAAACACATTAGTGCAATGAATGACTTTACATTTTTATGCACTAAGCTACATTTTTGTGAATTGAACATTGTATCAGTTAATTAATTACGGTTATTTTCCATAAATTTTAACAGTTTTATATAACTTCTGTATTTTTTATGGAAAAATCCTGGCAACCACAGTTTTTTCTGTATTTTTCTGTAAATTTAACATTTTTTTTAAACAGTGCATTTTAGCAGTTTAAGAAAACAGTGGTGCCTGTTACGCATTTCCTAAAAGTTTAATATTTTCAAAAATAAAGGACTGATGCAAAAAAACTTAAAACTCTTATATTTTGGTTTGACTTGATTTGCTGTTATTGCTATCAAACGTTCAAAGTTGTTTATATGAACATTTTGACTAAATAGAGGTCCTTGGAAAGTCATAATAAAAGAACAGCATAATGGCAAGGTCCTTATTGGTATCAATGGGCCATCTGACACTCCTGTCATAGATTCACATTGGTGATGCTAATTAATTTTACAGTGAAAATAACTTCTCTGAATATACATAACCATCTGTTCCACACTGCCACACTGTAACCTACTACAGCAGCTGCTGTCCTGTGAATAATAAACCATTTTAAAGGAGTTGTGTAAACCATGTGCACAAGATGTCCATTGTATATTCTCTGATTAACACTCCGGTGCTGGAGGTGGCAGTAATGGGCCAAACACTGGATGCCAACTGCCATAAAAATACAAGAAGAATAAGAGGAAGATGTCCAAAAGAGTGGAGGAACAATGACGTCACTTTGTAGGCTAATCGACAGCTAGCATAAAACTGGTTCCCTCGTAAAAAACCCCATAGGATTTTCCGATTGGCTTTTCGAAGATTGCAAATAATAAACTCTTTGTTCAAACACTGTTTATACCACTTACACGTTTTGTCCAGCTGGATAATCCTCACACGAAAATACAACTTTGAGCACGCTTGGGTCTTAAATGCAAACGCAAGAATTGAAAAGCTAATATTAGGCTATAAGCGCACTACAGTGCCCTTGGGGTGCTCATCTGAGACATCAGCCCCACCCTGCAACAGACAATTTATCAAGCTTATTTCTAGAAATAATGTCCATGACAAAGAGTTAATCTCTCTATTTATTATATTATAATCCACGGTATATATTATAAACAAATAAATATGCAAAAACACAAGGACCTGTGTGCCTTTTGGATCATTTTTACCTGGGAATTACATCTGTTTATAAATTACCTACATAGTATTATCATAAGACATATTTAAATAAGTGTATCGCTTGCATGCACACAGCCTATTTACCTTAACAGACGCAGTAATGAGGCGTGAGGAGGAACAAGTCTATCAAATGCCTGAGCACAGGGCAACATTATATTCCCTTTAGTCACGAAGTATAGTGAAAAGCAGCCCATACAGTCACATCTGCTATACATTTTATGGAGAAGAGTAAATATTGCAGTTATGAGTTATGATTTAAATGTGTTCAGATGAAGAAAAAAAGACGAAAAATCACTTGATCATGTTAAAATGATAGTTAACATGAATGTATTTTACACATTTATTCACACGTTTACATTACTGAAAGCAGGAAAAAGACAGGCTGCACTGGTAAGCAGTATCTTTATAATATTGTTTAGTAAAATAAATGATCAAACAATGAATCTGTCTCGACAGCCTTTACAAGTTAAGCAATTATTTTCATACAATCTGAATTCCCAATTAGAATAATACTAAAAACTTTAAAATACAATTCATGAAATTACCTAAATAACAGACAAATCCAAATGCCCAACACAAGCGAGCTGCGCTCCAGACCAGATCAGTTCGATGAAGTAGAATGTCTCTGACACCGCCTGTAATTCCATTTAGCAACTTGATAGCAACCGTCTTTTTAAAGAAGCATAACCGATTGAAAAATTCAAGAGTGTGCTGTAACTGATGAGTTTTATGTTGTGAAAGTATCAAAAAAGTATTATAACAAAACGTGAAAGTATCTTGAGTTTGTGTAAGCCACAAACCTTATTTAAGCGATTTTACTCAAACCCCATTGAAAAAACCCATTGACTTGGGACGAGGGAACCGGAACTGCTAAAATGCTAACTCACTTCCGGGTTTTTGCATACAAATTGACGTTATAGTTCCTCCACTCTATTCATAGTTGGCTTTGTAACTATAGACATCTATTATAATGTCTATGGTTGTATCTTGCATGCTTACTGATTGGGTTTAGGGTTGGGGTAGTTGTAAACGTTAACAAAACACACACTGCAATGTGTAATTCAGGGGCGTTGCTAGGGTCGAAAGAGATAAGGGGCTTAGCCCCAAAGACTTGACTTATGATTTCTTTACAATGCAGTTTGTACAGTAATATTTTCTATCTTTTAGTAGAGATATTATATGAGAGACTTACTATTTTTACCATATAAAGTGGATCTAATTGGATTTGGATTTTGAATATTAAATAAAAGTTTAAAAGATATATTTTTTTATTTAATATATTATGGTTTTAGTTATGATAGTCCCAAAATCATTCCGCACAAATCTGCAGATTTTTAACAAAATTATCTGCAGAAATAACAAAAAACATCAGCAGATTCTGTCTGGCCCTATGATCCATGATCATACCTGTTGAGCCTCCTAGTTTCTCTTGATTTCCAGTTTCTGTTTTTTTTTCTTAAAAATGTCATTTTTTCAAATCTGAAAATATTTATTTTATAGTGTGAGTTGTTATTCAATGTGATACAAAGCTACAAACATGTTCTTTGGAAAGAGTGATTAACTAAGGTGTAGTGTTGTCATGATACTGGAATTTCTAAATTCAATACCTCGCAAATATTGATATTCAATAGGCTACTATTTTTAATATAATCACAATGTTATCAAAAATAGTACAAAAAATAAAAATAAAGATCTATATGCTAGAAATATGTTTACTTCAAATGTCTTTAGAGGGAGATTTTTTTCCATTTTTCTCAAAATAGGTTGATGTGGGCAGTGTAGCACTTTAAATGCATATTGCCTGTTTCATTCATACTTGAGCAGAAATTCAATATATGCCTCACAAAAGTAGTACAATATTCCAGGAAACCTCTAATATGGATGAAGGCATCCAGCTATTGCTGTAGTTGACTGAAAATAAGATCTGAATAAATATGAAAAGGCTTTAACTGATCATTTACACTATTGCGACAATAAATGATTTATATGTGTTCTTCCAGCCATCTTAAGTATTTTCATAAGAAAGTTGATTTATAATCCGATGCTAACTGACATAACATGTTACAGTAGAATATAGATATAAAACATATGCTAGATGCAGGAACTCACTGTGATTTAACTATTACAAAAGCAGATGTGACTAGCTATATCATATCTAGATAAATATGTCTAGATATCTATATCATATCTAGAAAGCTAATACACGTTTTTCTGACTAATTTGCATGTATTTACATTTATATGACGCATATTTTGATTACAATGATCTTATTTCCCCAAAACTTCACACATTTTATACCTTAAAAACAAATATTAAGCTTCATCATTAGTTAAAACTATTCAGTTTCGCGAAACAGTTGTATTATTATTAATCAGGAGCTTCTTCCTATGACACTGTTTTCCAATGAGTAGTAACCATGAAGGGCAGGGCCATGCCCTGTACCATTCTACTCAGGGTAAATCATTAACAAACTGTTTGATAATTACACATGGTAAAGTATCTTTGAGAGTTTGTAACTATCTTACACCAAAAATTGAATGATGAATACTGTTTATACTAGTTTTTTATTTATACCAATGTATTGCAAATGCCACTAGCTTTCGTTTAGTATCAGATATCATATCAGATTCTGTATCATTTTAGACACATACAGAATGTTTCATCTGCTATAAGAGTTAAAACACATTGATTAACTTTGTGAGTCACAATAATTGCAATAAGCAAATACAATATAAGAGGAAAATGATGGCTTTCTTATTCAAAGATTTATCTGCCTTAATGGCAACACTTTAAGTTAGTAAGTAATGTGGATTTATTTAGCGCATTTATCGTGTATGGCCATACATCCAAAGCGCTTCACAATCATGATAGGGGTTCTCATTGACCAGGATGTAAAAGCACATAAATCACATGATGGGCACAGGACCTGAGGAGTCACCCAAAATGTCTTGTGAGGCAATTACTGTAGTTAGGTTCCCTGTTGAAGTGTTTTTAAAGCACTACTGTTGATTAACCACATTACTAAACTTTGTGGGAAAAATTGGTCAGGGGTCACACAGAACATCTGCTGAAGTATTAGCAAAAATATTCAAATCAATTGGTTCTCTATTATCCTGTGTTGGGTTTCCCTAGTTTTAACAAATGGCTGAGACCAGACAATATGGCACCTGACCAAGATTTAAGAATTGGCTGTGGACTGGTTTTGATTTTGCAATCTGCCTGAGAGTTACTACACTATGATTATGGCCTACTGCAGTTTGTCTCATTACGGTTTCACTTTGTTTGTTTTTTCAGAGTTTACAGCAGCTCTTTTGTAGTTAATGCTGCAAACTGCTTCAGGTAATATCAGTTTTAAGATTCCAGCAAGACGCAGAAGAAACTCAATACTCGCGCTTGTGCAAGTTTCTCTCTCAGCACACAAATACCTTTTTTTAATTTAACATGTTCTTGCGCTGCAACATATAGGTTGACAGTATAACAGTGTCAGAATACCCATATTTAAAAGTCAATGAGTCCAAGGTGAAAGTACGCTTTTGTGGAAGAATTTTTTAAATGACAGCAGTAAAAATTCGTCATAACGATTATTAAACAAAACAAGTATAACTAAAACATTAGGACTGATATTACAATACATGGCCTTTAGAATATATTTTTAATTACTGTAAAATATACATTATAAGGCTATGTAATTCATGTTAATATATCGTTAATTCATTCATACACTATGGCCAATTTAGTTTATCCAATTTACTTATAACACATGTCTTTGCACTGTGGGAGAAAACAGAGCTCTCAAAGAAAACCCACGTGGATAAAAGAAACATACAAATTCCTTGCAGAAATACCAACTAGCCCAGCTGTGACTCAAAACCGCTGCCTTCTTGTTCTGAGGCGACAGTGCTAACCACTGAGCCATCTTGCTGCCCTCTATGCTGATGTATGGTATTTTTAAATTGTATTAAAAGTGTTACAATAGTGGATTTTTGTTTTTTACAATGTAAACTGAAAACTGTGACCACAGAATCATGATACAAACCATAGAGATAAATTTGTGAACCATCCCAGCCCTGGCGTATAGTCATATTTAACAAGAAAAAAATTTGGTTTACTCTACAGCAATGTACAAGAGTTCAAGTGTGAGGTTTACTCATAACTGTGTAGTAGACAACAAATAGGCCTATGAATCCTATATTTAGACAAATCAAAGCACAAATGGATGATTTTTTATGTATGTGATGTTTTACAGTAATGCAATATGTAGTTGGGGTGGCTCAGTGATAAGCACTGTCACGTCAGAACAAAAAGGTCGCTGGTTCGAGTCCCCGCTGGGCCAGTTGGCATTTCTGTGCATAGTTTGTATGTTTGCGTGGGTTTCCTCTGGGTGCTCCCACTTCCTCTACAATCCAAAAGATATGCGATATAAGTGAATTGCATTAACTAAATTGGCCGTAGTCTATGCGTTTGTAAAGAGAAGAGTGCATTGGTGTTTCCCAGTACTGGGTTGTGGCATCCGCTGTGTAAAACATATGCTAGAATAGTTGGTGGTTCATTCTGCTGTGGCAACCCCTGCTAAATAAGGGACTAAGCTGAAGAAAAATAAATGATTGAATGAAATATGCAACAGCTTTTTACCTGCCATAATTATGTCAAGTTTGTACAATAAATGTATTTCACTCAATACAGTAATTACAATTGTTGTCATATTCTGTTTTATAGGCATCATTGCCAACTATTACGAATTTACCATGAGCAGTGGTGGCTCCAAGATTTGGCTTCCAGTAGTGCTAAGGAGAGGCCACACTAACACTGGCATCACCTATACTCCAATTA
Source organism: Danio rerio (assembly GCF_052040795.2). Lineage (NCBI taxonomy): Eukaryota > Metazoa > Chordata > Actinopteri > Cypriniformes > Danionidae > Danio > Danio rerio. The sequence goes on from NC_141021.1 coordinate 31,786,189, forward strand.
CCTACTCACCAATACAGATTGCAGCCAGTTTTCAAAATGACCACCACCAGTCCGCCAGTGCATAAGATGGCTTACTGTTTATATTATTTTTTTGGTCCCTGAGCTTTAAATTGCCATCTCATGAGCTGCAGGAATGGTCACCACCACCAGAGCTGCCAGAGTTTGCATCTTTGTCAGAGATGCCAGAGCCTCCATCACTACCAGAGTAGCTAGAGATACAGCTGTAAGAGCCATCAATGATGCCTCCTGAGTTTCAAAAATGGCTGCTGCCAGAGCTAAGCTGCAAGATTGATGCTGCAACCTGAGTTCCAAGAGTGTTTGCCCTTCAGAGCTACAGTTGCGAGAGCAGTGGATGCTGCCCCCTGAGCTCCAGCAGTGGTCGTCGCCAGAGCTACAGCTGCAAGAGCTGTCAACACTACCTGAGCTCCAAGAGTGGTCACCATCGCCACCAGAGCTACAGCTGTTAGAGCCATCGATGGTAACCCCTGAGCTCCAAAAGGGGTTGCCACCACCACAAGAGCCTCCTGACCCACTGGGGTTGGCTGAAATGGACAACTGGATCCCAGCTGTCAGGGTTCTGCCACTTTGGTCTTGTAAATTCTTGTTTTGGTGGCAGAGCTCTGACACTACTCAATGTCTGGTCCTGTTTCTGTCTCTGTGTGCGCGCGCGCCGTCGTGGGTGTACGCAGAGTGTGCGCGCTGCCACATGATGTGGCCGCGCACGCTCTGCGTCCCTCAGACGCGCGCGCTCTTGTACTAGTGTTTGTGTTTGTTCTGTCAGCAGCGCGCTGCTTTATTCTCGGCGCCTCCGTCTAGTTGGTTTCAGTTTTGGTTGGCGCTGAGATGAAGCATGCGCGTTGCTTATGTGTGAGCGCACGGTAAGGGGTTTATCTATCGTGTGCTCGTGTCTTGCGTCTCTTGTCAAAGCACGTGGCTTGGTGTTTACATTGTGGTCACGTGCTTTTGTCGTGTGCTTCAGTGTTGTGTTGTCATGAACATGCGGTTAATGAGTTCTCTCATTGGCTGCATGTTCTTGTCCTGTGTATGTGAGCGCATGGCTTGTCTCGTCTCTGTCATGCGCTCTCCCGTCTATTGTCTAGTCTCACCCTCCTTGTTAACCCATCATTAGTTAATTGTGTTCACCTGTGTGTCAATTTACTTTTTGCTTTATAATCCCCCTCATGTTTTCAGTCCTTTGCCAGTTCGTCGTCGATTGTTTCCTGTCTTGTGTCCAGCCCTGTCTTGTCCTGCCAGTCCTGCCAGTCTAGTCAAGTTTGTTTGTTTGTTTATTTGTTTTATTAGAGTTTTCCCCCTCGGGGTTGTTTGTTTTGCCTTTTTGTTTTTATTTTATTCTTAATAAACACCCATTATTTGCTGCACCTGAGTCCTCGCTCCTTTTTCCCCTCACCGAACGTGACACCCAGCCATTTAGCTAATTATAGGCATATTTTAAAATCTTCTATTTATGTCTAAAATACTAGAAAATATTGTTTCTGCCCAATTATGCTCCTTTCTACAGATGAACAATGTTTTTTTAAGTGTTTCAGTCAGGTCTCATCAGCATGGAAACCATGTTAATGAAAACAACCAATGATTTACTCTTAGCTGCTGACCAAGGCTGCATCTCGTTACTAGTTTTACTTGATCTCAGTGCTACATTCCACCCTATCGATTATGATATCCTTATAGATTGCCCAATTTTTACAGGTGTCCAGGAACAGGCTCTACAATGGTAGTCATACTTAACTTACCATTAACAGTTTGTAAATATAAATGGACAGTTTTCACAAGTCAGGCCAGCAAAGTTTGGTCTCCGTCAACAGGGCCGGCGCGTCCATAGAGGCGACCTAGGCAGCCGCCTAGGGCGGCAGTATAGAGAGGGCGGCATCCGCGACACCTCCCTTACCACCCGCGTCCTCAGTTGTGTCCGCGACACCTCCCTCACCACCCGCGTCCTCAGTTATATTCGCACATAGACGACAGAATAGAGAGGGCAGCGTCAGCGACACCTCCATAAGCACCCGCGTGTCCTCAGTTATATCCGCGCATAGGGCGGCAGAATAGAGAGCGCAGTGTCCGCAACAACTCCCTCCCTAAGCACCCGCGCATCCTCAGTTAGCTATATCCGCGCATAGTGCGGATATAGCTATATCCGCGCATAGTACTCACAAAGCATCCGGCCCTGTCCGTCAACAATCAGTTTCAGGCCCTTTCCTGTTTATAATATACATGCTATCCCTGGGAGACATTATTAGAAGACATGGGATCAGCTTTTACTGCTATGCAGATGATACTCAATTATATATTTCAACAAAACCTGATGAGGCGTCTGAACTGTCTAAGCTTACTGAGTGTTTTAGGTCATACTCACACTATGTACAGTTGCCTTGAACAGCGCCAAAGCACACTTGTCCCCCCTCTCGTCTCCCCCGATGGTCTGCACTCACATTACATTTGGGCCTGGGCATGCTTACGTCATCGTTGATGCGCTGTTCAATAGAGAAGCGCTCTCGCTCAGCACAGTGGAGATTTCTCTAGTTATATTGTTTTAGTCGTTTGGGATGAATTGACACACAGTCAAATATTCTGCTGAACAGATACGCCACTTTTGATGCTCATAAACAGTCATAAAGTCCTGTTGCTGCCGTAATTAAGAGGTTTGCTAAAGGCACAGCTGTGGTGCAGTGAGGAGTTTGCGTCTTTAATAAACTATGACACTTTGCGTTCATTGAACGGTAAGAATGATTAATAAATCCATATGAAACAGTCTCTTAAAAGTCACGTCTTGCTTTCAGTTTCTGGGTTAAGAGCGTTTTGCACTCACACACAAGCGTACTGCGCCAAAGCCCAAGTGAACTGCGTTTCACTGAGATTCAGCGCACTCACACTTCTCAAACGATCCGGGAAACGGGCCTGGGCACGATTCATTTGTTCCAAAACAGTGATTAAAATTGTTACATTGTTGCTCTTTGTTCTCGGTGCGGTTCGCTTTCACATGGCAAAGTTTTTAAACGGACCATAATAGCTAAAACTAGTCATGTGTGAGTAAACTGTCTTCACATTGGTCAGTGTTTCATTGTTTTTTTTTTGCAGAGTCCCGCTCAGCTGTCAGGGGGGTGGTTGTTTGGTGGTTCAGACAGGGTGTCTGAAGAGCAAGGAGGGATGCAGTGGGGAGTTGTGATAAGGGTCCATGACATATTTGAAGACCAGGAGGGAAACGCGCGATTACCAGGAGAATATCACTCGTTTGGGGGCAATGCACAGAGACTCCTGGAACTTCCAGGAGACTTGGGATATCTGGGATGACCTACAGTACCGCTCTACTAAGAATTCTCTCTTCGTATAGCTGTATGCCTATTACATATCCATAAAACATTGTGATACAGCCGGGCTTGGATCGTATCACTTTCCCACTACAATTGCTCCGCTCCAGAGTTCATTTCAATCGAGCTGAGACCACCTCATTTAGGCGAACTCGGACCGATTGTTTTGGGCGGATCTGAGCATGATTGCTGGATTCACATATGCCTATCGAACTACATATGCCTAACGAACTGCACTAACTGGGCAAACGAGACAGGTTCCGAAACAAAAGTCTAGGTGTGAAAGCACCATTAAAGATGTAAAAGACTGGATGACCAACAATTTCGTTCTTTTAAATTCAGACAAAACAGTAGTTTTACTTATCATTTATTACAATAGTATTACTTATTGGCTTATAGAGCTTTCCATAATCTCTCGGTTTAGTGTTGGATTTGTCTAAAAACTCCTCAAAGAAGAATCAGCTCCAACCACAATGAAAGAAGCTGTGGATAGTGAGTCACAACCTGAATGTATTTTTACTTGTTAAAATTCAATGCATAGTTTTAGAATTGATGGTATGTTGTAGCAAGGACATAAACAAAGATGTAAACAATAAGAAATGCTGTTTGGCACCAATAACAATTTAGCTACAAATTCTGTAAACAGCCACAATCTTCAATAGCGCTGCATTGTCTCTCTGTGCTGCCGCTTTTCGTGCGTTTTAAAACATGCAAAAGATATGTGAAGTTTTCATATTACTTACACATGCTTATCCTGAAAGACACTTGTCAGATTTTATTTTAGAGAGTAGAAATGAGGTTCAGCTGTGTTCTCCTCATTTTGTCTAATTCAGGCTCAAAATGCTAACATTTACACTGACTGACAGTATTTACACAGCAGAGCCACAGTGTGGGCTAGTAGAGCAGAAGCGTGATGCTTTGACTGGTGATGTGGAGCCACTCCATGAATCACAACACATTATGTTAGTTGACCAACCAGAGCCTCTTGAGGGCGGGCCTTTCGAAAGAACTAAGAAATATGAGCCATTTAACTAATAATATTACATTGCCAATAATTTTAAAGACATGTCGAAATTTCACAAATCATGTTTTCAGGGGAGCTCATGTCTTAATAAGAGGAGCCGAGCCCCCCTAGCTTCCCTGTAGTTCACACACTTACCCAACTAGGTTATCCTATATCCTTCACAGAAAACAGTTTCCCCCATGTGTCTTATCCTGACAGTTAACCTGACACCTAACCTTTAGTCATGTGATGCTTTCCTGATAGGTCCAGCCTATATGCATTCATGTATAGGTATTCTGCTCTCTGCAGTGTTCTTGCCCTTTCAGACTGGAACACTTTCTTAATGTACTGTCATTTTTAAAGTAATGTCCTTAACCTTAGCTTAGCTGAGAAAACTAATCACGACACATCTATAAATAATTTGATAATCCCAAATTCAGAAGCAGGATGTTAAAAGCATTGAAGAAAAGTAAGTGTTTTAATTTGTTTTGGTTATTGATCAGAATGCTTCGCTCTGCTACTGAGCACTGCTTTGTGGTACTATCCCATGTGGACACAAAATCAAGCACAAAGACTGTAATATTTCATACTTTGGGTCTAGGGATTCAATGATCGACTGGCAAAAATGATAAGTGTAATATTGAGGTAAAATCCTAAATATTGTTATAAGAGGTTTTATCTAGATATTTGTGAGGAACATACTATAATAATACAACTTTAGATGGTATTTTCTTCTTAGATTTTCTCTGTTAATATTAAATTTAATATTAAAGATCATTTAATACTATAGCATTATTTACTCAATGTTCACTTGTTCCAAACCTGCTTGAATTTCGTTTTTTTCTGTTGAACACAAAAGAAGATATATTGAGAAAATTTTGTAAACATTGACAAACAGTACTGTGGTACAGAAAATAACACTATATAGTCTTTGTTGTATAAATATTTAAACACAATTAATTTTTATTAAAGTAGCTAACTTTATCATTCTTCAATTCAGAATTGCTTGAGGTCCTGCGATGTGACTATTGTAGATTCACACATTGCGATATTGATGCTGCAGCAACATATTGTGCAGCCCTAATCTCAATTATATAGGTAAAATTTTTCCCTAAAGTAGTACTATAGTACCACTACAAAACTTAACTTCCAAATGCCAGCAGATTGCTGAGCTGTGACTTAAACTTTCTTTTGGAAAGCGCTAATTGGCTGACTCACTTTCTGCCCTTTAACATCCTCACCGTAATCACAAAATGACTGATCACAAAATTTTTGCTCTTTAAGTATGTCAGGAGGAGATGCTGAGCTCAAAGTGGTTGAGGCACCTTTAACTTTGTATCAGACTGTAACTTTGTCTTAATTCTTTAAAGATCTTTCGCATAAAACCTGTTCTGTTTTAGCAAAGATGATTACAAAAGTAAATTAAACACTTAAAGGGCAATGAAACCCCCTTGTTTCAGGAGGGTTTTTCACACCTCTTCTTTAAAAAAGGTCAGGAAAGTAGGCGGTTCCAGCTCTGTTTAGGAGGGAGTGTCGGAGGAGGGAAAAAGGCAAGGTCTGAAAAAATTTGCATAAAAATGGGCGGTTTGAGTCAGTTTGGGCACAAGCTGATTTTCACAGAGGCAAAACACCACACAGACACAGGGCAGAAAGACAGTGACTGTGTTTATATGGACATCAGTGATCGAATTATTTGCCAAATTATTAAATGGTGGACTTTAACTGCAGTTTGGCTCTTTCATTCAGGAATTTTATTCATGATGTGACAAACGAGATATTTGATTCAAGGAATTGCTGGAAGCTTGTATCTTTAATGCAATGTTTGTTACCGCACGGCAAATAAGAGAAAAAAAACCTCCGCATTTCTCTGTAACTTAGATGCACTCGGTGGGTAGCGTCAGAAAGCTGTGTGTGTTATTACTGTCACAAAATACGATGAAAATTCTACACGACGGTAAGTTTGATTCTGGTGCTTACATGTTTATACTCTATACATGTTATAAACAAACAAAGACCACTGGTCGCTCACTTACCAATTCTGTAGAGACAGGACAACCAACACCAACTGGATCTGCGTCTTTATTAAAAGGAGACGAGCAGCAAATCCGGATTTTACCATTTCCAGATGAGAAAAACTCTGGGATAAACAATGTTCCTTAGACATGTATTTCTGTTGCTGCGCTCTCATATAAGAAATATTAAAACAAAACCTTCACTGTAGCAAATTATAAACGCAACACTGACGACCCGTATCTCCAAACAATTCTTGTTCTCCCACTTAGCAACACAACGTGGGGTCTCTCTGCCATCTGCACACTGTATCGGGTAAAAACAGTCTTCTAAGCTATCGTGCATATTAATGAGATTGCACCGCATACATAATAGAGTTTGCTGATTGGTTTGAACCAAGTCTTACTCATGAATGAATGCAGCATACTCAAGACGTAATAAGGTACTCCCTGGTACAGATGTCCAGTCTACATGCTGGAATACATGCTAAGATCTCATGGCCGTGATGCAGCTTCAAAAATTCGTTTTAAACCGGAAGCACGAATTAGCTCGAAATAATGCTAAAACAACCAATTTTCACTTTTTTGTGAAATATATGTGTCCTAATAGTGTTTTTAGCAGTGTGGGACACATACGACTTTCAACAGCTCAAAAAAATGTGTTTTGGTGTTTCGTGACCCTTTAATACTGATCTTAATATTTATAATTATTTATAACTAGTTGCAATTAGTTAATTATATTTCCCTTTGAGCTTAAAAAGTGCAATTTGCAAAGTCTATAACCACAAAATCAGGATTGATATAGATAGGTAGAATTAAGTCACAAAATTCAATATTTGTTTCATCTCTCTGGCTATGTGGTCATCCTGCAATATCAATTTGGCATAAACAACAACAGCAGTTCCCTTTTTAAATAATATTTAATAATAACAACAACAACAACAACATTCATTCATTTATTTTCTATTCGGCATAGTCCCTTTATTAATCAGGGGTCGCAAATGCGGAATGTTCCGCCAACTTATCCAGCTCGTTTTACACAGCAGATGCCCTGTCAGCCGCAACCCAAAATTGAGAAACATACACACAATCTTGCACACACTCGCATACATTACGACCAATTTAGCTTATTCAATTCACCTATAGCGCATGCTGTGGGGAAAACCGGAGCACCTTGGTGAAAACCCACGCAAACACGAGGAGAACATGCAAACTCCACATAGAGATGCCAACTGACTCTGGGCTCAACCCAGCAACCTGTGAATCCATTGTGCTACCCACTGCGCCACCGCCTACTGTGCTGCCATAACAACAACAACAACTGCTAAATAAAAATAGTGCAAACTGACAATTACAGACATAAATTACAATAGTATCTAAGCATGTTTGTTAAATAAAATATTTTTACTGTAAATGATAAAGTATACTTTAAATATCTGCATGTTAACTCATTTGCATGGATTAACTGTTATTTGAACCAGTAGTGTTAGTTGCAGGTCAGAACAACATAGACAATAGCAAGAGAAGAGATAACATGCTGTGTATGACTTAGAGTGCTTATATAATGCTAGTTAAAAATAGCTTGAAACACATACACACACAAAGAGGGAAAAAAGGCTGTAAAATTGCACACTCTTGCGTGTGCCATTGGTGTTTCCATAGCAACCTTGTGCAGTCGGTTTTCTTAACACTTTATAATTGTAACCATGTGAGTATCTTTAGGATAATTTATTGCTTTTAAAAAATCTAAATGCAAATAGAATAATGCTGCTATTTGCTTATAGGGATGGAAGGTGTACGCCCATATCCCAGTGCGTTTGACAAGTGCGAGTTCTCCATAGCTCGGTTTGCCAGCCCTGGCCCGGTTGGAAAAGGGGTGGAAGAAGGTGGTTTGGTCTGAGTGTGATATGGATTTATTAATTATTCTTACTTTTCAATAAACATAAACTGTCTGTCATAGTTTATCAATGTTGCAAACCCCTCGCTGCACATCAGCTGCAACCAGTAAACCTCTTACTATGTGCAGCACAATGACTCCTACGAGCAATGAAAATCTATGAGTGTCAAAAGTGGTGGATTTGTTCAGCTAAATATTTAACTGTTACTGCATCCCAAGCGACTCAAAATAATACAAAACAATATAACTAAAGCAATCTCCCCTGTGCTGAGTGAGAGCACTTCTCTTTTTGTTAAACTGAACAGATACATCTTCGATGACATAAGCTTGCTTGGGCTCGGTAGGTAAAAATGCAGTGTGAGTGTGGGCAGGGCTGAATTAAGAACACATTTGGCCCTGGGGCTATAGCAAACCCAAGGGTCTAATTTATTATTTTTTTATTATTACTATTGTTATTGTTGTTGTTGTTATTATTATAATATTACATTATTATTATTTCACAATCTAATTTTCCACCATTTCATTATACATTTTTTCTATTTTATTAAAGTAAGCCCACAAAAATACAAAATTAAGTTATCACATAATATGAACTTCAAATTTAAAATCAACAAAACAAAAAAAGCATACTTCCTAAATTAGTGCTTTATGTTAAATACTTTAAAGTTTCTTTAAAATTTTAAGATAAATCCCTAATTATAGTGTACTGCTTGAAGCTTACACTGCTATTCTGAACCAATAATCAAGAACAGAAAGCAGTTGAAGGATGGTGCGTTTGAATGAATTATTTATCTGACTCCACTGCAATTAATCTTACTCTATTAAAGGTATTATGTTTATATAACACTATTATGTTTAAATATACAGACAGTAGAATGAAACAAAAAATACAGAAGAGGGAAACTTAACTGTAATATACTGCATACACTGCTGTGCAACATATACAGCAAAACTGCCTTTGATAGTGGATGAGGCTACACACCAATGTGCGGTAGAAGCAGAGTAAAAGCCATTTTCCTTGATCAACAGTTAATATTCCTCCTTATTTCGACCCCAAAGCCAGCTAAACATTAAAGCAAAGTTGAGGAGATAAAGTGGGGGAGAAACATATTAACATACTCTCCTTAATCCATGACTGAACAATAATAAATAGATTGTACATTAAAATACATCAATATTTCTATTGGGTTCATTGCTACAATGTTACAGTCGCAAACTGTCAAATAACATCAAACATGAAAAAGTTATTCACATATGAAAAAAGAACCATGAGAAGATGAATTGTGTATGGTGAAATGCATATGGTTACTGGAGGCAAATGGCAGAGATGTCTACTGGAGCTATGAGGAACTGCCACACGAGGAGGACTCCTCCTGTGCTTGTAACGTCCCAGTAGTCCTTTATTAGCATGGAAAGAATAGTATATAATATTCTCTCAGCCTAAAATTCATGCTTCTAAATTCTAATGTGGTCTTCTGAATTACAAAAGGCTAGCATCCTTTTTTTTCCATTGGATGTATTGTTATCAACAATTTTTTTTTTTTTTTTTTACAAGTAGCATGTTATCCGAACATCAACACTGGTCTCATGTGCAATGTATCGGTTAGCTGGAGAACACTCCTTGTTATTCACCCAAACTACAAATCCTATAAGGCCCTGGCATAACACACTGGTTTTAGTTCACCTTCTTATTAAACACAACTGCAGTTCATGACTACACACACACACACACACACACACACACACACATATATATATATATATATATATATATATATATATATATATATATATATATATATATATATAATGGAATTTATTGACCATACACACACCGACCCCTTATGGTTCAGGCTTAAAGAAAGGCAACAGTAACTCAAATAACCACTCATTACAACCGAAGTATGCAGAAGAGTATCATACAATGCAAAACACATCAAACCTTGAGGCGAATGGGCTACAGCAGCAAAAGAGCACACCTGGTGCCACTCCTGTCAGCTAAGAAGAGTAAACTGAGGCTACAGTTCACAAAAGCTCACCAAAATAGGACAATAGAAGATTGGAAAAACATTGCCTGTTCTGATAAGTCTCGATTTCTGTTGCAAATTTCGGATGGTAGGGTCAGAATTTGGTGTCAACAACATGAATGCATAAATCCATCCTGCCTTGTATCAACAATTCAGGCTGCTGGTGGTGGTGTAATGGTGTGGGGGATATTTTCTTGGCATACATTACAGTCTTGTTTTGCTGTGAGAGAACATTACTATTTTTCCTTGTTTTACTTAGTCGTGTTTTGATTAATTATTTGATTACCCTTCATTGATTGTTTACTGCCTTTCTCAACTCTTTCACCTGTTCTAGTGTTTACACTTTGGATTATCTTTGTATACCTGCCTGCTCCTTTTTTGACCATTGCCTGCCTAACAACTCTATAAAGCTGCATTTGGATCCTACCCCTGTCGTCACTCAAGTTTGTTACAGTATCACAGTTTATCACACACGTGACAAATGCAAATGACATAGATAACCATTTTTTTTTAAACTTGTAGATTAATTTAAAATTTGGAACAATAGCAGAAAAAAACTTTAGTTTTTCTCATTTGCTAATGCACAATTCACCACGTGGTCACTACTTTAAACTCAATCTCAAAACCTTACACCAACTTACACAATCCTGAAACTTTCAGATCAAAAACAAAAATTCTAATTTAAATTCTATGCATGTACATTCTCTTTGTTCCAAATGAAATTCATCATCATTAATTCATCTAAAATAAGATAAAATTAAAATAGGATTTTTTTTCATTTCCTAATAAACAATAAATATTAAATTTTATTTCTCAACAAATAGCCTCATTATTTACTTATATGATTTATATATGATATTAGAATACATGTTAGCTTTTGTAAGTGATTTTATGTTTTAGAATATGTAATGTTCTCAGTAATATTTGTAAAGGAAACAGACAATAGTATTGGATTTTTTAATGCGTGTACGTGTAAAACAATATAATTTGCACAAAGAAATTATGGTGTTCTTCACTAAAGTAACTATGTGTTTTGGGAAACACTAATTACTACATCGTTCTTTTCTCAAACTATACACCACACTTTGATAGTTCAGACGCGAGTTACGTCGTTGTTTGGAAAACACACCCCAGAACGTCTGTCTATACTGTAATCCCTTTAACTCACCCAATGCCAATTTAGCCAATTATATTTTTTGTTGGAACACATAGGCTGTTTCTCAATTCCAAGAACGCAGAGAATGGACTTGTGTTCTTGTGGAGACTGGTCTTGCCAGGTGTCCTCGGAAGAACGAACTTAGGAGACCGCGAGGGCAGAGAATTGAGATGCTGCGTTCTTCCTGATGGTCACATGACCTTCACGTGTTTTAAATGGTAAATTATTTTAACATTACAGCCTTCATACAACGATTTATTGTTTTTCCCCTTTTCAAAATATATACTTTGCATAAAAACATTATAAATATATATTGCACAATATAAATAAAACAGATTTTAAAACAAATTTTAGCAAACAAACACCCTTAATGTGTTTATTCCTTTATTAAGATGTCCATGGTAATATTTACTTTCACCGTTTCATTTAGGGAAACTCCTGAGGTAAATAAGTGATATCTCTGAACTTCAATAATAAATCTAAATAAAATGCAGCACTTCCCACCTCCAGTCGCAATGACTTCTGGGACTTCCAGAGCGAGTTTGTTGCTCAAGTTTGCAACGTTGCGTCCTCGATATCAAGATCACATCCGGGAAGTTTCATGCGTCCTCCGTACTTGCGGTCTTGAGTATTGGAACTGAACTTAGGCAGCAGATGATGACGTTGCACGAGAACACGAGGACGCAATAGCGCTGAAGAACGCATATTGAGAAACAGCCATAATATTTGATTCATCCAGTCAGGAAGTCTCTCTAAGCATGTTTCTGCGCTGAAAATGCGGCCTCTAATGGATAGTAACAGCGTATAAAATGAGACAAAGATCCAGAGTTCTACATGAAGTGGTTATTAATTAGCAAGTAATATAAATATTGTGAATGTAAACATTAGGTGAGCAAGTTACATTGTAACCCTGTATCCTAAGATGCTATATAACAAGATTTGCCATAATAAGCACAAGACACAACATGACGCAAGTTCAGAAGCACAAAATATGTGCACTCAATGCACACCAATGAAATGTTATGATTTATAATTTAATCAATACAAATTAAAACTCTTCAACATTGTTAAACGTACATGCTGAATGACTTATATGTTTTCAAAAGTTCAATTTCAAACAGTATATTTTATTTTCAAGATCTGAGGTGAACTATCTGCTACTGCTTTCAGTAGTATGGCAGTAAATTTCATGTAAAATGGTATTCAATGTTACATTATTGGCATTTAACACTAAAAAAAGCACATGAGGTGTACCTGAATGGTGATTATTTTCAGTTTATCCTGTTGTTCTGCTGCAAGAAATAAAAGCCATTTCTAAAATGCAATTTTAGGTGTTGGCTAGAACAAAAACTCCTTTTAATGTGGAAAATATTGCTTCTTTTACATGCCATTGCTTTTATTTAGAACACAATTTAAGTCAGCCTTGAGGCTTGGAAGTCAGACACACCCCTGTTGGTGTCATCAATCTGGCAATTTGGGCTTGCATGAAGTCGTAAGAGGAGGGGCCAAGTCAAAATTTGTTTTGAACCAGGAGTGTATTACCTAGTTCAATCACTGAATGTCAAACTAACATACTGCACCTTTAGCACATTCACAGCTGTGTGTTGATTGTTGTCTGTGTGTGATAATTTGAGTTAACTATATAATGGCTTTTTGCTTTCTGGATGAGAACATGGTTAAACCTGTGCAAAATTTGGGCAATTTTATAGAGTTTTGCAGACGACATTGATAAAATCGTAAAATGTTAGGCAAACTAAATGAAATGTGTGTTAGCAATCGAAAAAACTAATTAAACTGAGAATTTTGGGGCATTTTAATTTGAGCCAATTGATTTAGCCAAGCAGCACGGTGACGCACTAAGTAGCACAATTGCCTCACAGCAAGAAGGTCGCTGATTTGAGCCCAGGCTGGGTCAGTTGGCCTTTCTGTGTGAAGTTTGCACGTTCTCCCAGTGTTCGCGTGGGTTTTCTCAGAGTGCTCCGGTTTTCCCCACAACTCCAAAAACATGTTGTATAGGTGAATTTGATATTATGGGTAAGCTAAATAGTTCGTAGTGTATGTGTGTGAACGAGTGTGTATGGATGTTTCCCAGTGATGGGTTGCAGCTGGAAGTGCATCCGCTGCGTAAAAACATATGCTGGATAAGTTGGCAGTTCATTCCAATGTGGTGACCCCAGATTAATAAAGGGACTAAGCCGAAAAGAAAATGAATAAATTAGCCAATTTAACATTGGCTAGTAAGAACAGAACAACTTAAAACAGCAACAGTCCTAGTAATAAATGGAAAGCAAATGACAGTTGTCTTCTCCTTTCACTGATACAAAAATGGTCACTGATCTGTAACTCAAAAATTATAATGTGATTCGAACCATGAGATTTGTGATCCCTTGTACCACTAGTCTCAAGTGAAATTTCTTTTTCAAAACTGCTTTCTTTTAATTTTCCTATAGGGAATGTTATGTGAATACACTACACAGGTTCAAAACCAAAGTGTACTTTTTATGTATTATTTTAAGATTTTTTTTATTATTATTATTTTTGAGGTTAGCTTTCATTTTGCTTAGCATCCAAAGCAGTTCAGATAATGGTTTGTCAGTGAATCAGTGCATTTTTATAGACAGAGAGAAAAAAGGAGTGTTGAACAGACCTATATGGGTAATGGTTTGGAATTGCTTTCTTCCACGCCATCTCTGCTGCCATGTCACTGCCAGATGCAGCTCCTATGACTGCAATTTGTTATATGAATTTATATGTAGCTGTACGGTAGCTGCAGCTGTTAAAACTGTATCTGTATTATTAGCTTTGAATGTAAAATCAATAGTAAAATTAATATATGACTGCACATTGGTATAGCTCTTTCAGAATACATAGACACAACAAACAGGTGAATTATCCCATTACGTAAAAAATAGGCTTTTACCAGGGATTTCCCTGGTAAACAATTTACATTTAAAGAAAGGCTCTTTGCTTGTGATTGTGTACACCTCATAAAGGAATTTGGAAAAGGTGGAAAGAAAGAAATAGTGACCAATCAGAGTAAGAACTTCCCTCAAAATGTTTTTTTAGAACAATACAGTAGATCCTCTGCCAGGATGTTTAGATAGGTTTTCTCAAAAGACACAGAGAATGAGAGAAACACAGAGATGGAAAAGAGGAATGAACACATTTTTTTTTTTTTTGCCTGGGGGCTGGTGAAAAGTGGTTTCCATGGCAGCATGCTACCCACGACCCAGTTGAGCGCACCCACATCTGACTGTCTCCGCAATGCCATGATTTCTACATGCTTCCCACTCATAAACTACCATAAAGAAAAGCGTGTATGTGTGTGTGTGTGTGTGTGTGTACAGTGCATCCAGAAAGTATTCATAGTGCTTCTCTTTTTCACATTTTTTTATATTACAGCTTTATTCCAAAATTGATTAAATTCATTAATTTCCTCAAAATTCTACACACAATTCCCTATAATGACAATGTGAAAAAAGATTTTATGAAATTGTAGCAAATTCCTTAAAAAAAAAAGAAGAGAAAAATCACATATACATAAGTTTTCACAGTATTTGCCGTGAAGCTCTACTTTTAGCTCAGGTAAATTTTGTTTCCGCTGATCAATCTTGAGATGATTCAGCAGCTAGACTGGAGTTCACCTATGGTAAACTCAGTTGATTGGACATGATTTGAAAAGGCATACACCTGTCTATATAAAGTCCCAGTGCTGACAGTGTATGTCAAAGCACAAACCAAGCATAAGGACAAAGGAACTGTCTGTACATCTCCGAGACAGAATTGTCTTGAGGCACAAGGCCGGGGAAAGTTACAGAAAAATTCTCTGGTCTAATAAGACTAAAATTGAACCCCTTGAAGTAAATGCCAGGCGTTATGCTCATCAGCAGGTTAATACCAGCCCTACAGTGAAGTATGGTGGTGGCAGCATCATGCTGTGGGGATGTTTTTCAGCAGAAGAAACTGGAAGACTAATCAGGATAGAGGGAAAGGTGAATGCAGCAATGTACAGAGACAAATGGAAACATGCTTCAGAGTAGAGATCTGCGCGGGACTAAATTTTGAATCCCGCTCCCACCCGCACCCGTCAGGTTTTAGCCCGAACCCGACCGCTCGCGGTTATATTAAGCACTAGTTGTCCCGCTGCCCGACCCGCCCTGTTTTCTACCCGCCGCGCACGATCCCGCTAAAGAGCGGGGGGAGAACAAAACCAAAAATCACCCAGCTATACAGTCCAGACAGGCTATAACAAGCTGTCTGTATAAACACACACACACACAGACAAAGCTCTCTTTCTCTCATTCGCGCGTGCGCGCACTAACACACACACATAAGCACCAAGCACACACACACACACACATAAGCACCAAGCACACACACAGTCAAAGCTCTCTCTCTCTCATTCGCGCGCACACACACACAAACACATACATACATCTCTCATTCGCGTGTGCGCACACATACAAACACACACACACACACAGCACCAAACAAGCTAAACAGCATTGCGCTATTTCATTTACACACATACACACGCATGCTCACTCGAGAGTCGGGAGTGATATTGCTAGACAGCCCGCTCCCATCCCAAATTAAACCTGTTACCGACCGCTTACGCGATTTATTCGGAAATTTTATACCCGCGCGGCAGAAATCTGGTCGGGTCCACTAATTCAGAGTGCTCTTGACCTCAGATTGGGGCAACAATTCATCTTCCAGCAGGACAACAATCCAAAGCACACCGCCAAAATATCAATTGAGTGGCTTCACAACTCTGACAATATCCTTAAGTGGCCCAGCCAGAGCTCAGACCTAAATCCTATTGATGATCTCTGGAGAGATCTGAAAATAGCTGTACACCGTTGCTTCCCATGCAACCGATAGAGCTTGAGAGGTACAGCAAAAAGGAATAGGCAAAAAATCCCAAAGACAGGTGTGCCAAGTGTTACAAGGGGAAGTGACACAAACAACTGAAGTTTGGATCCAATGCAGGTTCATTCGTAGTCAGGCAAGCAATGGTCAATACGGGTGCAAACAGGTGTTGAGAGGCAGTCCAGAATCGTAGTCGAATAACAGGCAAGGAGGTCAGAAGGCAGGCGGCAAACAAGGACAAAAGGATAAGCTTGGCTAAGGTCAAAACATGGAGAAACAAGACAAGGAAAACGCGTTGTAGAGTTACTATTACAGTTAACAAGACTCGGCAACGGAGTGAGTGAGTGTATTGCTTAAATAGTGTGTGCAATCAGTCTCTGACAATCGTCAAGTGGTGCAAGTGTAATTAGTCTAGATGAGGAAGCATGTGTGAGTGTGAGAGGAGGGCATGTATGAAAATGTAGTCCAGAAATGGCGGATTTGTAGTTTATGGTTATAGAGAGTGAAATGCAGCGATCTTATGGAGTATGATCGCTGGTTATCGTGACACCAAGCTTGTGATATCATATTCAAAAAGACTTGAGGCTGTATTTGCTGCCAAAGGTGCATCAACAAAGTATTGAGCAAAGGCTGTGAATACTTATGCACATGTATTTTTTTTTCAAGAAAGAAAGAAAGAATGTGGTGTCTTTGCAAGTGATTAACAAAAAATGGATTTAATTCCAAATTTTATTATTATTTTGTCCCTAAGCGTTCACCCAAACACACTTGATCCTACTGGCTTTCACAAAACAAAACAAAAAAGTTGTCTTTTGACGAACTTTAAACAACATTAATTAATGAACAACACAAAGAATCTTTACCTAAGCATTAGTGAATATTGAAAGGGTCATGTGCATATTTTTGCTGCTGGCCATTCCTTTTCAGGAGTGGCATATTAATTTGTAGGCCAATTTTCTGTGCTCTCTGAGAAAAATTATCTCTCAAGCGAGAAAAACACTGACACGATGTCAGTTTTGCTAGATACACAGCCAGTCTGTTCTAGCTGTTGGAGCCCTGCCATCTCACTCTGTCCTTATGGTTCGTTATATATTTCTCCCTAATGTTTGCCACTGGCAAAAAGTCCCATATTTTCCTTCTGCAAAGACAATATACAGAGTGTCTGTATATTCACTTAATGTATAAAAGAGCCTTGAAGAATGAACCAGAGAACTCATCTATATTTTTGTCTTCGGAATAACATTGAATACCAGGTTACAAAAATGCCAAATCATTTGAATTAGAATTCTCTATAAAACCAGACACTGTATAATGCATTGAGCACATTTTCCCTCTAAGTATAAACCTAAATAGAAGATCTTGCCTTACCTAAGAGAATAAATGAAGGATGCTGCATGTAATACCTTAAACACATCTCTTATAACCATTTAGGTGTGAACGTGTCATGGGCAGAAGCAGCTTTACAGAAAATAATTCATCCATTAATTTTACTCTGGCTTAGTCCCTAATTTATTAGGGGTGCACATCGGAATGAATCACCACAAAAAAATAAATAAATAAATAAAACACATATAAAAATTGTTATGAAAAATGACAATGCAATTTAAAAACACTGCAAATGATGGAAGAAGAATCCAACATGACTCAATCAAGAACAAGTTTGGAGCGTATGTTTGATGCATAAGAATTAAAATGCACACCTAAAAATCTAAAACTTCTTTACTAAAAGAAAAGTATATTAACTACCTTTAATAGCAATATTCATGTTAAAAAATAAAGTTTTAATTATCTAATAATTCCAGCCATCTTTTAGTGAACTTGCAATATTGTCAAAACAGAACTTTCAGTTGTTATATGTAAAAAGGCCTAAATACATGCAAGACCATTCAAATATTTTGCTGGTCTCCAACTAATGACAGCAGATCACTCAGAGATTTGGATTTGCACTCGCGATATCTTTACTGCTCTATTCATTCAACCGAAGAAATGTAATGTTTAGAACAGTAATGTGCCTCTTGCGATCTGTTGTCTTGCTCATTCATTCTCGTCACCATGATTTCTGAGTATTTTAACTCATTTTGGGGATCACAGGGCCGGTATAAATTTGCAGGATACTTGCAGAGCTTCCGAGAGAGGTCAGCTTGAATGAGACACTAGATGGGGGAGAACTGGAGATACAATGGCTGCACTTGCAACAAAGAACGCATCACTCCCGTGGGTCGCACCAATAAACTAAACAGAGGTCCCATAGCATCTGTATATATTTTAGCTGCTGCAACCGAGCACATTATGCTCCCACACATCATTTACCTTTGTTTTGACTGCTGTAGGCTATGCGTAATATACGGAAGTGCACGTGCATCTTCGGTGGTGCGCAGTCTCATTCTCATACAGCAGAGAGTGGCTGTGTAGAACCATAGATATATACACTAGATATCACATACAGACCCTGAGCATGCATCAATAGTGCCGCCACATTTGTACAGTGCTCACAACACAAATGTCATTCAACGTCACTATAGTCAAGACAGTGTGCCAACGTGAAGATGCTGGACTTTAGCGCTTTGCATGGGTGTAGTAACGAGCAAACAAAGAAAACAAAGCACAAAGGCAGGACATTTCATAGGTATGATGTCGTTTTTTACGTTTTTATGTTATGAACTTTTGTGCTCAACAAGTAACGTTATTGATGATAATACAGGCACTTACTGCAGTGAGCATAAGGCAAAGTAGCACCAACTTGCACTAAATATTGGGTTTGTATTGGGTTAAAATAAGTAAAATAAGTAAAAAAATGCAAAAGAAATATGACACTGAGATGCTGCGGTGCCAGAAACTTGTATTATTGTTGGCTAAGTGAACAAGTCGTTTATAATGAAGATTCATTCACAAACGAATCGCTCTTCCCGTCATTATGAGAAGTGAAAGCAGGAGAGGGGGCTGTGTTTCAGAACATGGATTAGATCAAATATAACAGGAGGGAGGATAATACATTTACATGCACACAAACACACACTCTTTGTCAGCAATGCTTGTGCAGTCACTGATCCATCAATGTAGAAAAGTGATGTAAAATTATAATTCTCGTAATCTAATGTGTATATCTCTGGCTTTAGATGGCCATAGTCCTCCACTGCAGCTTGGTCCCACATTCATTTCAAAGAAGTGCTACCCTGTACTAAAATGGCGGATCTATTGACGCATTCCTTCCAAAAGACAACGGGGCAGTCAACATCTAATGTAAATATCTATGATGTAGAACTCCACTGTGCGCGATTCAGAGAGCAGAAATATGTAATCGCACGACCATGTAAAGACAGAAACCCCATGCTGTTGTGCTAAGAAGATATTACATATGGCTATTTATCTTGTTTATTAAAAGAAGTTGTGATCCCCTATTATGGGTTTTTGTGAACTATTGGTTTCCCCCCAAAAAAAACGTCAATTATATAAATCAGCTTAGGTTCAAATCTTTCAGTTTGTATGGATATCGATACTAAACGTAGCCAATTTGAGGTGCTGGATCTGGTATCTCCAGATTTTCCATACAAATACTAGTGGAGTGGGGGAGATGGAATTTATGATGACTGAAGGTGACAATCACTGATCACTGTGAGATGGGTTGAGATGTGGGGAATAAATGGTTAAAGTTTATTTTCACAACAAAACTCATATAGCCAAGACAACTTTGTGCTGTGTTTTCTGATGATTAATATAAACTACCCTGCAACACAAGATTTGCCAGCCATTTGTTATTAAAGGAAGGACTAGCATCAAAGACTAGACCTTAACAGTGGCTTTGTCAGTACTGTAAGATATAGTGCTCTATTTTGATGGTTCATGCGCAGAGCACAAAACGCAGGGCGCAATTGCTTTCAGGGCGTGTCAGAACGGGTTTTTGCTAATTTAAGGACGGGAAAATCTGCTTTGCGTCGTGGCGCATGGTCTAAAAGGGTTGAGTTTATTTTCTTAATGAGTTATGGGTGTGTTTTGAGAATAAACCAATTAGAGTCTTGTCTCCCATTACCTTCAAGAGCCAGCTGCGTCACGCCAAGAGCGCATTCGCTATTTACAGGACGCAAAGTAAGTCTAAGTGGAAAAAAATGAGCATTTCACTAGCAAACAGTTAACAGTTTTTTTTTTAACAGAAAACTGTTAAACAGAGCATCTACTGCGTGAGAATGAGAGGTAATGTATCTACTTTCACATTCACTCTTGGATAGGGAAACCTTTACGCACAGACATCAATTAGTCTATAAATAAATAATTTTGTTTGTTAAGCGGAAATATTTGTTTCAAAACTATTTCTAAATTCAGTTCTAATTTCCAGCAAACGAATAAATGAACAATAATAACAAAATGTGCTCAAAAACCTGAGTTATATCCTAAAACACATGCTGTGCCCCATATGGTCTGAAACCTGACAGGTGGGCAAATCTAAGTTTGTTTTTAATAAAACAAATATAAATATGGATATAATAAATAATACTGCTAATAATAATAACATTATAAAAAAGCTAATTGTTATGAATGAACTGAAAAAGCCTCCCGAGATGAAGAAGACATTAAAGCAGTGATTTTTCATATTTATGTAGGCTGGAAAATAATGTTTTGTAATATTTTAATCCTTTATATTTATATCCAATATCTATTCTTATTATATCCTATATGTACCCTTAATATTTAAATGTTTTGATATGTAAAGATATTTGCCTATTGCTTTATTGTGCGTATAAAGCAGTGCGTAAGCGAGGCGCAACTCTGCGCCGACGTTTAGACCGGGTTTGTTTTGGTCTAATGAAAAATCTATTTTAGTTTCTCAAAATAGCAACGCGCCAGCAGTGCGCCTCAGAACGCCTTCCTTTTTAGACCAGAACGCCTATGGGCGCACAAATGAGCGCTAATGCATTTGCTATTTAAACAGCGTAGCGCAATGCCTCAAAATGACTCTTGCGCCAAGCTGAAACTACCAAAAGACTATTGCGCCGCACCTTGCGCCACATTGCGCCGGGTGTATGATAGGGCCCATAGTCTGGAGGTGAAATTCCATTTGTCCTCCTAAAAGGGTCTAAATGCATTTGACAGGACATTTGTGACACTCTGTGCCTAATAGTCTGAGAGTAAAGTCACTCTGTGACATCTTATCCACCAAGATGCTGGTCAGGTCCAGACTGTCTCTGTCTTCTTTAAGAGGGACCTACCAGGTCAACTGGCATACCATTCAATCTTGGTTAATTACCCTGTTATGACTCCTTGCATGTGCCCACCAGAATGAAATACACAACCTCTCTTTATAGGCCCACAGTGGCAAAGGAATCCTTAGACAAAACCCAGTTGAAAAACAGCCCAGGTGGACTGTAACTTTATTGAGTATCATATATTGTGGTAAAGGCTGATACTGTTTGAGAGTTTGCACCCATTTTCAGTGTGGACAAGTGATCAGGTAGTGCCTGCAGTGGGTGCTAGGAAAAGTCAACCCAAAAAGCCCATCCTTTCGATTTTCAGCTGGATGCCCTTAACTCATCACCAAGCTCAAGCAGCATGTAAACCCGAGTTAGTCTGAGCCAAACCCACTGAGGACTAGAGAACCTCTGTGTTCAAGACATAACCATACGTTTGCTATTCTCTCTCTCTCTCTCTTTCTCTCTGGATCTTAATTTTTTATACACTTGTGTTATTGAATGTTTATTTATATTTGCTTTTGTTATTTTCTTTTATTTTCATCTGCTCAGAGACCACACTACTCAGTACACCACCAATGTAATTAAATAATTGAACGATAACCTGCACAACCTAGTGTGTGACTAAGCCTTGAGGCCATGACGTAGGCATCAGCCTTTATCTGGTTGTAGTAACGTTCGTTGTTGGGGGAAGAAGAAGACAGGGTCGGCGATTCAGGTAAGCAAACTGTTTTTATTATTTTCAGTTGCTAGCACAAGTGCAGCAGTGTGTGTGTGTGTGGTTGCTCTCTCCTCCCCCGACTGCTCCTCCCGTTCTTCTTAAGAAGGGAGTCTCTTCGGCCCAATCACTAGAAAGACAGGTGTTATTTATCATTTCTGATTGACCTACTGATTAGCCGCCCGGCTCCTAGCATGCTCTCCCCCTTTCTTGGGTGTTCGATCACGCTTACCTCTCCACACTGGTTAAGCTGCACATTTCCTCTATCTGAACTACTAAGATGACCTGAATAATTGATTGATAACCTGCCAGCATATTGTCTGATGAAGCCTTAAAGCCATTAAGTAGGTGTCAACCAGAGGTTGCATTAACCGAATATTTTCCGTCATTGACAGATTTTTTTCAGCTGTGACGAAAAAATTTGAAGGTAATACGTCATTTTGACGGATTATGCTGAGGGGGATCTATTGTAATTTGTAGCTGTAATTCCCACTCCTGTCCAGCTGATGGCAATTGCCCTTGTTTTGTCTCCTCTTTGTCACAGCTGCGCTGCGTACAGTTGCAAAAATCTCACCGCAGCTGAGTGAAAAGTTTCTTTAAACGGCCAAATAGTTGTGATATTAATAATAAAGGTGAAAAAAAGGAAGTGATGCAGTGGACGATGAAGAACAAACAGACAAAAATCCTTAGTTGGCGACAGCTGTTGTTACGGGCCAACCAAGCGGCAACAAGGAGGTCAGGTGCTTTGGAGTGCGTTGTGAGCTGAGCACTACCGAACACAGAGGGGTGAAGCCACGCCCCTGGTGCTGAAGGAGCGCGTGCTGCAGTATTTTTCCCGGTGAAACGAGTGCTTGCAAGACCGGGAAATCCCACGTTCAGAAAATCCAGCAAACTTCTGATCACTTCCTGTTTCCTAACTACAAAACGCGGTCTGAAGTGGCGCTACCCAGATAGCAGGTAGTAATCGGCCCGAGCTCGGCTGTCCTTCGACACCTTCGGCTCCGACTCGGCAACGGCGAGTGTTATCCGGGCAGAGTATGGCCTGCAGCTCGCTCCAGCACATGCCTTTGTGATGCGGCTGTAAAGCACTGGCCCGATTTCTATTAACCATATCTGGTCCGAGTCTGTCTGTAGAGTCCGGGCCGCTTCTGGCAAGGACTCTCCAGTCTGGCAGCAGAACCCGGCTTCAGCCTCCAGAACAAATTTAAAACTGTCTTGAGAAGTCGACTTTCCGAGGCAAAGACACAGAATTTAATGACAACTGCCTCTGCATCAGTCCCTCTTGATGCGTTTGATTACGCACAGGCCAGCACCAAGTTCAGGTCGACGCAGGAGGAAGATATGAGGTAAGGTAGATATAAGTTTTTGTTCATTTGTCAAATAAATTAATGAATAATTTAGTCAATATGCTCGTCGTGCAAGTTCATTATTAAAATATGAATGAAAAAAGCGATTAGAAAATTTGCTAATTAATGGACGGTCAATAATAGGTTATGATGGAATTTTTACAACCCTCTCCGTCAAAATGACAGACAATGACAAAGTCAAACACAATCTCTGGTGTCAACTATTATATAGCCACCTTAGTTCAACATTTCAGTGTCCGGCTTGCGCATTTTCCCTAGTTGACACTGCTAAACCACGCTCGAACTTGCATTGGCTCCTTCTCTCTCCCTCTCTGTCTTGTGCTCTCTCTGTCTCACCCCAGCAATCTAGTATGTCATGTCCACCCAGCCCGGTGGCCCACTGGTACCAACTGGAGGCCTGGTCAGCTGCCTTAATCCACAACCTCCTGCCTAACCATGCCACATAACTGCAGTTGCTAAGCAGTGAACAGGTGGATAACCACGTTGACCAACTGATGGCGAACAACCCGACCCAGAGCCACAATAGCATAGAGCTGGCTCAACTCACCAGGACCTTTGCACATGTCCTTCTCACCTAGACAAGGTTGATCGAAACAGACCTTAACCAACTGGAGCATCAGGCAAAGGAAGCCCTAGGATGCATGTAAGACAACGAGGGAAAAGGACGCTGACCTTCAGGAACGAGTGAACAAACTACAGAGTGCCCTGATGAAGCTACACATGGACACTAGATGCAAGGACCAACCAGAGAGAGAAGCCAGAGATGAACTGAGTGTATGAATTGCAAAAAGCTGAAACACTGTTGGAAAGAGCAGAGACTAAGCTAAGAGACAGAAAAGCTCAAGTCAAGGCCTCTGAAGACCACCTCCAAAGGGCCAAAGCAGAAAACCAATACACTATGAGACAAAGAGACTCTCTAAAACAGGAATTTGTTAGAGTTCACATGGAGCTGTCACATGCCTACAATCTCCGAGGCCCCGTTTATACTGGTGCGTTTTAGTTTTAAAACAGCGTTTTAGATCAAAAACTATCCGCGTCCACACTAGCATTTCACCTAGTGTTTCTGAACATGTTTCCGTCCACACTACGCCACCAAAAACGTATATCATGTGACCATTCACGCACTCTGGGCATTTCTGGGCGCATTCTAGTATAAACAGGAAGCATGTGTCTCATTTGGTTATTGTTAGTCAACAAATGGCAATTGAACAATGAATGTGATGACAAAGAAAGCAATTTTAGTGGACAGATGACGAGGTTGAGTTGTTACTACAGTAAATGTAACAAATTAATAACTGCACAATGGTGCCTAAAACAGACAATAGTGCAAACACTCCCATTTCTGTGTCCATGTTGTTGTTTACAGCGAAGGCTGGTCTGCTGTCTTCTGGTAGCGTTAAAGCCATGTGTTATAGTCATGTGATAGGGACTTGGCGAATAAGGGAAGGATATGCAATAACACATAAGCCCCAATCAGGTAGCAAATCTCAGCAGCCCCACCTCAGTTTTTGATGTCTCCGTTTTCCCCCATCCAGACTGAGACAGAGCAGCAGCGTTTTAGAATAAAAACGGGCTCTTCAGCGTTTCCAAAACGCTCCGTTTTCGGCACTCAAAAACTCCAGCGTAAAGTGGACGGATGGCGTAACCTTAGCAAAACTTTTGCGTTTTCAAACTAAAACGCATTGGTGTAAACAGGGCCTGAGACAACTTAAAAAAGGAAGTGGCGCTCAACAAGCCTTACTTCCAAGACTTTACAGTTCAGAGAGGGTGTGAAAACCTGTTTCTACAAACCTTGCCAGACAGCATTACAGAACAGCCATCAGCAGCACGGAACAGGGATTCTTTCCAAAGAGTCCCAAATAACAAATGCAGCCTGTCAACAATGGACCTAAACAAGCTGGCTAGAAACATTCCAACTTTTACTCCAAATCCCGCTGGAGAAAATGACGTGCATGCCTTCTTACAAAACATTGAGTTTCACCTACAAACGGTGGATGGCACCACTATGCATGACAAGCTGTACTTGCTGAGACTTACTTCTAGCCATGAGGTGAGAAGTTTCCTGAACCGACAATCCAACACCTTTAAAGGACACTACCGGCAGCTGTGACAGGCTCTGATAAAAGAGTTCTCTGACCCTGAGTCAGAACAAGGACTAGAGAGAAGAACAGAGAGAAGCCACACTAACGCTGATTAAAATGAAAACACTACCAGTTGACCCATGACTGGAGACAAACGGAAGATCATCTTCAACCCAACCAGGAGGTTAAGTCTAAGTCCCAACCGACAAGGTTTTCTCTGGACCTCATTGATTGGGAAAACAGAATCTGTAACACATAGTTCGAAAGTGAAATTTCATTTATCTTCTTAAAAGGGTCTGAATCCAGTCGACATGACATTTATGGCAACTGGAGCCAAAAAGTCTGAGAGTAAAGTCACTCTGGGACATCTTATCTACCAAGATGTTGGCCAGGTCCAGACGGTCTCAGTTCTGCATTCCAGAGGGAAACCATCTGTTCCTTTGTCTATACACACACACAAATAATCGTGTTTGCGATGCGCGCTCTCGTCCTGGTGTTAGTGATCATCTGTCTGCAGCATAGTGTTTTATTCCCAGCATCTCAGTCTAGTTGGTTTCGGTTTCAGTTGGCACTGAAACATGCACGCTGCATGTGTGGGTGCACAGTGATTGTCTTCATTCATCGTGTACTCGTGTCTTGCGTTAAGTCCTCTGTTGGTGTTGTGTTTAGCACGTGGTGCATGTTTGCATGCACCGCATGCTTATGTGTTGTCATATGAACATGCGGTTAATGAGTTCTCATTGGCTGCGTGTTCTAGTCTTTTTTTATGTGAGCACATGGCTTGCGGTGTTTTCTTGTGTCATGTGCTCTTCCGTCTATTGTCTAGTCCCACCCTCCTTGTTAACCCCTAATTTGTTAAGAGTGTATTCTGACCTGCTTCCTTGTGGTGTTGTTGTCCCTGTGTGTCGTCTGCATGTTTTTCTGGAGCACGCGCCTTTTGTTATGACAGCTCACCATGTGCTTCATCCTTAGCGTGTTTCTTCCCCGCCTTCTTGTTATCCTATTATCTTTTCATTAGCGTTCAGGGTCGTCACCTGCAGTTCATTGATTTCATCCCCTATTTAATCCTTTTTGTCTCTTCACCTTTTGTCAGACCATCTTTGTGTGTAGTCTATGCAACTCGTCCGAGATCTGTATAGTTTGATCACTCTCCTGTCATGTCCTGTCGAGTTTCTAGACTCCAAGTTCTGTAGTTTTGGTTTCGTTTCTGCTCATCTCTCCTCTGTCCTCTCAGAACCTCTGTGTTGGTGTCAGATCACGCCATCTGTCCTTTGCGGTGTTTAGCCGCCATCATCAGCGATCTTCCGCCCACCAGCGTCTCCTCACTTCTGCCTGCCTGCCGCTTCGTCCGCCGTACGCGGAGTTGAGTTACGCCGCTCCGCCCACTGAGCATGGACACTCACCACGCTGCAAGTCCGCCACCGTGTGGCCAACCTTGGGAATTGTTCCACTATCCTCCTCCAGGCAGAATTTCACTTATTTTTGAACTTTTTATTTTTTGCTCTTTTTCCTCTTTTTGAGGTGTTTTTTGGTTGATCCACTAAAATAAACTCTGAGTGTTACCTGCATTATTGAATCCGTGATTTCTCCTAACATAATTAGTTTATTTTGTTCACCTATTTGTGTGTTAATCATTTCTGCTTATATTCTCCTCATGTCTTCTGTCCTGTGCCAATTCGCCTTCGTTTATACTCCATCCTGTCGAGTTCTCCAGGCCTTGTGACATTGTGTGCCACTTCCTTTATCAATTTCAATTAGTTACTGAGTTTGCAATTACCTGGCCTTTGTTGTTGCTATGGCCACAAGCACCTGTTCTTACACTGTGCAGTAAATTTTCAAAATAGTTCAACTTTTCCCACTGTGTCGATTAATTCTAAATGCTTGTCATTGTTATTAATTGGGTTTGTGGCTAAGAATTGAGCAATATGCTGGTGTTGAACATACTCTGCACTTTGCCTGGCTGCTTGTTGGGCATTTCTTTCCATCTTGCACTGAACTGAGTTGACCAATCACAACAGAATGTGTCATAAAACCAATAACCACAGATTAGCACCATGCAAATGAGGGTTTTGGAAAAGAAAATTGTTGGGATAATTAGGTGAAAATAAATGCATATTATAAGACAATGAAAGTGTTTTTTGACCTTTCATGCACATCAGCCTGTTGCTAGAGAGCCTCAAAATCAAAATATGGCTGTTTATAATGCATAATAGGGGTTCTTTTAAATCCCCCTCCGCTGTATGAAAATGGAAATGACCAATTGTTGCTCCACACTTCCTGCTAATGAACACTTATTATTTATTTATTTATTTTTGAGTTGGGTCAAGAAAGGACATTATAAGTAATAATGAATAATATTTATGTGATAGATTTCATAATAGTTTATTATAGTTATGTTTTAAGTAAAAAAAAAATCTGTTTTAAATTTATTTTTTAAATAAAACCCTCTTATTTGGCCAGTTTTTATTGTAGTCTTGTACTTTACGTTTCCATATAAACAGGCTTAATTTAACATACTTGTGCTTCTTGTGATTTTATAAATTTAATGTGTAGATTGCATGGTTTGACATGTAAATCAGGTCTGCAGATGAGCTCAGTGTTCATGATGGTGTCATTACTGATCTATAATCACCATATACTGGCAGAGAATCAATTTGCTATTTTATTCTCTTATTCTGTTTTATTTGCTATTTTATTATTTTATTTTCTGTAAGC
This sequence comes from Danio rerio, assembly GCF_052040795.2. Taxonomy (NCBI): domain Eukaryota; kingdom Metazoa; phylum Chordata; class Actinopteri; order Cypriniformes; family Danionidae; genus Danio; species Danio rerio. Next base: position 31,814,537 of record NC_141021.1, read on the forward strand.
GTGCTTTATATAGCCTCATTTCACAGAGTCAAGCCATTATGTTTTAGTTCATATCTTGAGGTTATACAATCAAATTTAAATAAGCAATTGCTCAAACTGGCTAATATATGTTGGCTATATTGCTTCAGATTTTATTGCCAATAAATTTACTACAACCTATGATAAAGCAAATATTCTCTAATTATTTTCTAAAGAAGAAACAAATTTAGAAGGAAAATCAGTATTTTTGCTTTCACTTTTTGAATTATAAGATCTGTCTTATATGACAAAGTGAATGATTTAGGACTCTTGATGCATGGATGAATGTTTTCACATATAAGCTCCCACTTTGTTAAATCAATCACTATATTACCAAAGATGACTTAGATAAGAAAGTCAATCTTATACACTTAGTTTAAGGGTACTCACTGAGGTCCGCCCTATTTCACTAAGTTCCACCTACTTTAAAATTTCTGGCCTGGTATGTTGTCCCACTATTTCTTGAATTTTTTTAAAGCATTTAAGGAAAGCCATAATCATCATTATTCTTCATATAATTCATAAAGTGGGTATGGAAAGTATTCAGACCACCTTACATTTTCACTCTTTGTTATATTGCGGCCATTTGTTAAGTATTTTTTTTCTCATTACTGTACAAGCAGCACCCCATTGTTGGCATGTTAGCAGAAAACATCTGAAAAAATGTTGTTTTTTTTTGGGAAAGATAAACAAGTTTTTCACACCTGGATTTGGGGATCTTCTGTCATTCCTCCTTGCAGATCCTCTCCAGTTCTGTCAGGTTGGATGGTAAACATTGGTAGACTGGACAGCCATTTTTAGGTCTCTTTAGAGATGCTTAATTGGGCTTAAAAGTTCAGTAGGTGATCTGCCAAAATGCTAACAGCTTAGCATATGATCTTTGGATGGCGGGCAACAGCAGACAGACAACCCACTAATTCATGTCATTCGCCAGTTAGTTTGTGTTTAGCCAGCCGCGTGCAAAAATTACATGTATTACTTAGCCACACTTACATGCTATTTCAGAGCGAATATTCAGAGTAGCATGGTGGAATAGCGCTATTTACTGATGTTTTGTTGTTAAACTAAATATAAATCGACATTATCGATGCTGAAAAAGGACCTTATGAAACTGAAAATAATCACATCAAACTTTCACTGTGAGATTTTAGTGGCTGAACAGCACGTCTGTGCATATAAGTCATTCATAACAGAACACAATCTAACATAAGCTTAGCCTGACTAAAACAATTTTAAAACAAAACATTACCTGTCTAACAGTAATACTTCAGCCATGGTGTCATCCTTCCTCCAGCGTGCTCAAGTAACTCCAATATTGATTCAGGTTTTTAAAAGTTTCAATTGAGCATTTGATATCTCCCTGTCTGTGTATGCAGACGGGCACGCGCGAATGGCGGATCTGCGTGAACAGATGCGCAGAAGTCTGAATCTACATTTGCTGAGAGACAGTCTGAGCTGCTTATCGGAATTATGGGAGATATTGGAAGATTTTTTGTAACCTTTGCCAGATTTGTGCCTTGCCACAATTCTTTCTCTTCTAAGCTCTTCAGGCTGTTCCTTTGACAACATAATTTTAATTTGCTCTGACATGAATAGCGAGCTGTAAGGTCTTATATATACACATATATACAGGTGTGTGGTTTTCCTAATCAAGTCGGAACAGTATAATTAAACACAGCTGGACTCAAATGAAGATGTAGAACCATCATCTTAAGGATGATCAGAAAAAATGGACAGCACCTGAGTCAAATATGTGAGAGTCAGAGATAAAAGGGTCTTAATACTTAGGACCATGTTATATTTGATTTTACATCAGTTTTTCTTTTTTTAACAAATCTGCAAAATTGTCAACAATTCTGTGAGGAAAAATGTATGGGGGTCTGAATACTTTCCGTACTTACTGTAAATGCAACATAATTTTGAAAACAAGGGTCATAATTATTATAATAATAGAAGCACTCTTGTGCAGACATCTCTCACAATTAAACATGATTATTATGTGACAATGGGAAATTGTAATAAAATAACCTATACATAAACTTTTTTTCTCAGTCTACATCAAAGCATTACATAAAGCTTGGTCAAATATCATGTTTTTCACTTTGAGATTCATAATTATGTACAAGCCAAGATGTCATTTGAAATTTTGGAAGAATTCTGTACAATAGGGCTTAAAAGGTAAAAACTTTACACTAATGTAGGTCAATGTTCATCATAATTTTGATCAATTCTTATAAACAACCATAAGTTTCTGTGGTCACTCTTTAGTCACAATGGTGCCAGGGAAGTTAACAGTGAGCTTTAGTCTTTAACACCTTAGACCTTAGTTATTATACTTATGTTTAAAACAGTACCGTGAAAAAATGATACTAAATTTAATTAAATTTTTCACGTGAACACTAGTTGCACTATTGCGGTCTGATTATGTTTCAATCAAGGTTTATATGTATCAAATACAAAACATCTTTGCCAAACATTTCAACTGACGAACATATTAGCAATAATACAACCGTATAGCCGAATTAAATGTATGCATTGGCATGTTACAGCCCTAATGAGTATGATTATGTGAAACTCCATATAGATACATATTGCAATGGGTTACTTACTTTTTGGGTACTTACTTAGCGATTCACGCACACATAACGTTATATGCACAAACCTTAAATGCTCTGCTGATTTGGACTCTATAATAACTGTTTTATAACTTTAAAATATCAACAACTACCACTTAGCTATATTCTAGCGATCGTTCTTCCCGCTCCGTGGTGGATTTTGGCAAAGTCATTTCACGTGAGATGGCGGGGGTGACTGGAAGAAACCAAGTCCAGGGGGAATATTTTCTACAGAAATAATTTATGATTTCTTATGTGGCCCGGTACCAATTGTTCCATGGACCGGTACCTGTCCGTGGCCCGGTGGTTGGGGACCACTGATCTAAAAGACTACAAAATCTTTATGCATACATTACAGATTAAGTTTCTAAAGCATCTCTATAAATAGAGATTTAATAATAAAGGAATGAGAAAACAACAGATTGCGCACCAGTGTGCAGAGAGGAGAGGATACACAGACAGAAGGATGAATAGTATCATGCAGGAACAAGACATGCTGTGCCAACCTGCCAGCTAATGTTGTTCATACCTACAAACTAACCTGCACAAGAACAGGTGAATATTTAAAACCAAGTAAACATAAACAGAAAGAAATATCCATTCACTGGAATATCTCTGCACAAAAGAGTGACTAAATACACTTGTGATTGTGTGGTAACAGATGGAGGCTGTCAGCAAATGTGCATGCTCTAATGCCACGGTCACACTGGCACTGGAGATTAAGCATGCGAAATTCTGTCATTCATCGTTACAAAAGGGGCGGGATAAAAAAAGATGATTCGAAATTTTAAAAAGTGAGCGATTGCTCCATATTAAAAAATTCTGTACAGAAAGGTCAGCTTTTGATCTTGGTTGAGTTTTGATCTTTGATCTGTTCGTCTCACACAATCACATGATACAATTTCGCAGGTCTGTGTCCACCAAGCTTGAATTTTTCAATGCAGCAAAACTTGTCGCACCAGCTTGCATTTCCAGTCTGATGCATTTAGGGCTGCAACTAACGATTATTTTAATAATCGATTAATCTGTTGATTATTTTTTCGATTAATCAATTAATCGGATAAAAAAAGGCAAGAAAAGCATTCATTTGCAACCCTTTATTCAAAAAAGCTCATCCCTGAGCTGTTATAATAATCATAAAAAAACTAACTAGTAACTAATTTTCGATTTCCACCAAACTTATCACATCTCATGGAGTATGAAATTTAAATGAAGAAACGTTACTATTTATTTTACATATTGCATTGTATATATTACATTTCAAAATTGATTTTGCTACTGATATGCTTTCATAGTTTATGCTTAAACAGATTGCAAAAATTTATTCTAATGATTTTAAAATGCTATAAAAACTAGCTGAAAAAGAAAACAAAACAGCCACTGTAGCCATAACATTCAGTTTGTTGGAGACACGCATACACAAGTGCACACTAACAGTAACAACAGACAAGCAATTTACACATAACCGCCAACCTGATTTCACTAAGTAGGACATGTTTCTCGATTAACATCTATGTTGATACTGGAAGAATGTTCTAAACAGCCAATCAGAATTAAGGTATGCATTTACCATTTTTGTTAAATTTAGCCTACTGTTATGCACTTCTACATGATGGTTATCCAACTATTAATCCCAACTGATTTTGGGAATAATTTACAATTATGGTTGGGTTTAGGGGTGGGGAATAGGTATGGACTACATTTTCCAACAAAAATGATGTTCCAGGATCAACATAGATGGCGTTATTGGCACTTTGTACTTGGCATCGTACTTGGCAAAATTATGATGCTAAACAAGACACCATAAAAATGGTTCCTTGTCAGGTCGGAAACTTTAGAGTGTGTCTATAGATGCTTTGGGGAGTACGCTAGACAACCAATCACTCTGAAGAGTAGAAAACAGGTCATTGTGGAAACGTAGCCCCGCGGACGTTTCTGCAGGCCGCGAAATACGTACAGGGAGGTACGTATTTGAGCAGTTTTTGTTTTTGCGGATCCGCGAGAGGCGCCTTTGCACGCTTTTTTGCATCTCGAGTGCCTCTCGGGAGCACGTGCCGTTCGCGCCTGTGCTGTTCTGTGGATGAGGAGATTCCCCCATATGTGTAAAGCGCCTTGAGTGCCTTGAAAAGCACTACATAAATGTAAGGAATTGTTTTTATTATTATTATTATTAACACTTCATGCCTGAGGATTACAATGGGGGCTATTCCATCGCCTTCAGGTCCGCAGACCCCTTGCTCCTCCACAGTGCACTCCATCCAAGCTTCGAGCATGTGTGATGGTTCATCCTCCAGGATGGTCACACTCACGCCTGATGACACCAGGGACCAGATGTCCCTCGCTTCATAAAAGGTGGGCTGTCATGTTTCGATGACGGTTCTGACCAGCTTCCTCCCTTTGGGGTAGCAACCAAGGTTTAGGACTTGGAATCCTACATAATAACCGTGCTACCCTGTGCTGCTTCAGCGGTAAGGCTGGAGGTGACTTCGGTCCCAGCCCCGCCACTGGACTGACTAGATAGTTGCAATGTGGGGGCTAACCAGAGGGCCAGACCCTCTAAGCCCCCGTCACCAACTTCCTAGAAGTGCACAATGAGATCATGCAGGGGTGGAGAGCACTTTTCTCTGCCTGGTCCTGCGGCTTCAAGACATGCTCTGTCTCTTTAGCTGTTCCACCGGCTAACTGTAGCAATGAGTCCCCCTCAGTCAGCAGACACCCCTGCCCTAGGGCGCCGTTAAGTCTGGTCAACAAATCCCCCTGAGATGGGCAGCCTATGATCAGTGGCACCCAAACTGTCAAAAACAAGCAGATTTCATCTTTCTGGGTGCCCAAGCACTGCCAGTTTGGGACACGCTACCTTCCAGCTTGCAACGCTGGTACATTTCACCATAGGCTACTAGGGTGCCAGAGGACTGGCTCCTTTCTCTCACTTCTCCAGCCACCTTGGGGGATCCAGGGAGGATGTTAAGAGACTCTCTTATGTTCTCTTATGTTATGCTCTTTCTAGGGATGAGCACTTTACAGGGTGAGCACTTCTTTCCAGAGCCACCCCTCTGCTGGCGCATCAGTGATTACATCAATGCCACCTGCATGGACCCTGCCAGCCTGGTTAGCGCTGCCTAGCCTGTCGCAGTGGCTCATTCGGACAATCAGTGTGCAATGTGCATGTAGTTGTGGGTTTGTGGACCGGATCCCAGTTACATTGGCTTTTCAATTGTCTGGAGCTGTTGTGAGTGTTCAAATAAGCTCTTCAAGGGGTCCGACTTGTGCTGGAGCAATAACACGTTCTGGACATGATGGACAGCATAGCGTCAGAAGTGTATATCAACCATATTCAATTCAATTCAATTCAGCTTTATTTGTATAGAGCTTTTACAATGTAGATTGTGTCAAGGCAGCTTCACATAACTGGTCATAGTAACTGGATAAGGGTAGTTAAGTTTTTAGTGTTTAAGTTCAGTTCAGTTTAGCTCAGTTCAGTGTGGTTTAAAATCATTACTGAGAATCTAAACACTGAAGAGCTAATTGGGTGGTATATGCTCTCTGCACATGTCTGCTAGCTCGCCATCTGCTCTCACCGCAGCTTACACTCCTAAGAGCATGAAGATTACACCCAGCTGATTCGGGAAAACCAAGGTCAACCTGTTTGGTTCCCCCATTTCCAGGTGTTTTATTCACTGACCAAGACCCCTCTGGGCACAGATGTGCTGGCTCACAGATGGCCCCTGGGCATATGCAAATATGCATTTCCCCCAGTGAGACTACTTGCACAGGTCATGGAGGTAGAGATATTGTTAGCCTTGCATACTCCCCTAAGTAAATACCTCCTTTCTCAGGGATGGGGTACCCTCTGGCACCTATGGATCTCTGGAACATCCAGGTGTGGTCCTTAGATGAAGCACAGAAAAGTGCAGTGGTTACCACCATCACTGAAGAGGAGACTCTTCACTGAGAGGTGTGCTGTACCCCGAAAAGAACCCCAGACATGCCAGATTAGTGTTGTGTTGTCCTTCCTTCTGGATAAGCTGGTGCGTTGGCTGTCACCCTCCACTTTGATGGCTTATGTTGCTGCCATCTCCTCTCACCATGATGTGGTGGATGGCAGGCTGCTAGGGGAACATAATCATCCAGTTCCTCAGAAGCGTGAGGTAATTAAATCTATCCTGCCCCCCTAGTGGGTTTACACACAGATCCTTTCAAGTCACTCGACTTTAAAATCCCTGAGAATTCCCTGAAGACAGATCTGCTGTTTGGGCTGGCATCGAACAAAAGTGTCAGGGACCAAGTGGCATTTTTGGGCAATGGTCAATGCCTGCAATTTTGGTCAATGCTTGCAATTCGGGCCAGCTTACTGTCACATTATTTTTAGTCCAGCTACATGCCCAAGGTTCGCACTTCCCTCTTTAGAAATTAAGTGGTGAACCTTCAAGCACTGTCTATGGAGGAGGCAGATCAAGTTCAATGCTGTGTTTGATTCACGCTATGCGCTTTTATGTGGACCACACTCAGAACATGAGATCTACTGGGGAGCTCTTTGTCTGTAATTGTGGTCAGCAGAAGCTTGGCCCACTGGATAGTTGATCCCATCACCCTCGCTTATCAGTGACAAGGCGAGCTGTGTCCCCCAAGAGAGAGAGAGCACTAAACATGGAGTATTTTCTCCTCTTGGGGTTAGCACATGGCGCCTCTCTAACAGACATCTGTAGAACTCCAGGCTGGACAACCTAACAGATTCACAAAATTTTATCATTTTCGAGTGGAGACAATTTACACCCGATTACTCAGCATTTTTAGTCAATCAGGAGGAAACTAATCTTGATGTCGAAATGCTTGCTGTGCCATTCTCCCTAATCCAGAAATGCATGCTCTTATTTTGCTCTACTTTTGCGAGTTCCCTATCTGGCAAACCCTAGAGAGTTCTTCCATGGCTCCCAGGCAGGGGATCAGTGCCAGCTATGCGAGATCCCCATTGACGATCCCATATGTGTCATTCAGTTATGGAGTGCTCCCCCTTCTCAAGCAAACCTGTCTTCCCTACCTGCTAACAAGCTTATCATTTGTAGCAGCCCCCCAGACCTGTGTCTTCCCTACACACTAACCAGCTTATTACATGTAGCATTCCCCTTGTATAAGGTGAGCATATATTCTTTTATTTTCACCAGGTCTCCCCATAACTGTAGCAGGTGGCATCTGCAGCATCCTTCCCCTTTGGGACTGGCATGCTTCACCAACGTTCTGTCATATTTCTAAAATCCCTAGACAACAGTTGGCTAGATAAAAAAAAAAAATCGAAAGGTTAGTTCCTAACCTAATAGGGAATGTCCTGGTTATGTCCACGTTCTCTTAAGGAGAGGAGGGAATGGTGACGAAAGTCTCCTTCCACACAGCAACCAAGTCTCCAGCTGAGAGCTGTATGTTCAGCTTCTTCAGCATGCCCTGGATATATACTCTAATAATGATTAATCACCAGCACGTGCGGAGCTGTGCTCTACCAACTCATAGGCATTTACTGGCTTGTTTTCTAAAGCCGTGGTCACACTGCACTTTTCGCCCCATAGACTTCCATTCATATGCACGCAAATGTAACAGACCAGAAACGCAAGCTCCTGTGACAAGTTTTTTCGCTGCATTGAAAAGTTCAAGCTGAACTTTGACCAGCAAAATCGCATCACGTAGCTGCGTAAGACCAATCTAAGATCAAAACAACCTCTCTGTGCAGAAATTTACAATATTGACTAATTACTTGCTTTTTTTTCAAAGTTTAATTATCTTGTTTAATACTGCCCCTTTTCACAGAGCTGTCCAACAAAATTTTGCACTCTCAATCTTTAAGCCTGGTTTATACTTCTGTGTGAAGTGACCGGCGTAACCCTCGGCACATGCAACGCGCGTAGCTGTGCATTTATACTTCTGCGCGCTGTCTCTGTTGGTCTGCATTAACACTTCGGAAACGCTAGTTGGCAGTGAGGTGTAAATGTTCCTCTGTGTCGAGTTTCTTTGCTTCTGTGTTGCTTTTCCTGAACACTTCCGGGATGTACAAGTGGCTCAAACTCGCTCATTTTGAGGCAGGAACCGGCGGACGTGCAACAACTTTAACTATGAGGTAAAAACAAAACAAAAATTTCTATTCGGAGCTCCTTCACGGGACGCCACACTTGTAAACAATCGCTCCATCAGGCTCGCACCATTCACGTGGCTCTCGGTCCCTTCCAGACTCGTCAGCGCTACCAAGCCGACCAATCACAGAGCTTGCGCTACGCGTCGTTGCGAGGTGTAGTTACATTTTTTGAGAGGTGCACGTCAGTGACGCCGTTTGACGCTGAAGTATAAATCAGCCTTTTGTGTGAACGTGACTTTACTCTTCAGAGTGATAGGTCATCTAGCAAACTCCCCAAAGTGTCTGTAGACAAACGACTCCCTTCCCTCCTTCAGGGAATGTGGGTAACAGACATTTACTCACTTGTTTAAAGAGTCTCAGAATGGGAGTTTTAAAATTACTACATCATTTCAAAGACCAAACCAATGTGTTCTGAATTATTTAGCAAGTTCCTCAAAACTGCTGTATGTATCAAAAATAGCTAGTCAGTAGAAAATAAACACTGCACATAAGCCGGAATTAATTGCCTTTATACAATAGGGCCATGCCTATGCATATTCTTTCCTGACATCTAACAATAACTTTAATTTATAAACAGTGGAATTACTTTATTTACCGCCAGAATATTAATTCTTTTAAAGGCATACATTACTAAATACATCATTGGAGACATATAACTCATCAAAACAAAGGAAATTAATATATAGATAAACCATTTACAATCAGAAAAAAAAAATTGAGAATTGAAACATGTATCTACTTTAAAAATATAATAAAAATTTTTATGAATATGATAAGATGAAATAGTTGTGTATGTTCTAACATGATTCTGCAGTATATTTTTAAGGAATGTAGAAGACAAACCAAAGAGGGCATTATAGAAAAATAAATGTTTGTGCCTACAATGTAATGATGCCCAATTTAAAAAGCAATATAATTCACAATGGATTCAGTGTGTGGAGGTCAGTATTTGTTACACTTAGTGATACATTTAACAACAATCATTGTCAATAGACATCATTCATTAATAATCAGCAGTTCAATACAGCTGATAAAACACAATTGTTCTTGAACACGTGCGTTTGTATTACAATTGTATTGGTGCTTGAAAAGAACCTGAGTTTACTACACAATCCAATCTGTATCAGGGTTTGCAAAATTATATGATTTAGATCTGTATTTATTTAACCTAGTAACAAAGTACCAGTTCTTTTGATAAGACCAGTAAGTGCAAATGCAAATTCAAGAACATAATGTAAGTGGCTTCTCGATGCATTAAAATGACAAAGAACATAATTACCCAATTTATGTTGCAAAATCAAAAGTATTGAAATAAGATATATTTTCCTCCCACCTGATTGGCAGGTTGGATTCATTTTTGATAGCCCGACAGGAGAACATAATAGTACCAGTAAGTGAGCTTGGCACCATGTATATCCATGTACAATCCACAACACATCATCCACAATCCATAACAGTCAACACACACTATTAGTCCAGTAGGCAATTAAAACAGTTTAAAAGCATGGAAAAGAACCTCAAAAATTTTGTTCATTCATTTACTCATTTTCTTTTTGGCTTAGTCCCTTGATTAATTAGCTATCGCCACAGCAGAATAAACCCTCAACTTATCCAGCATCCAGCATGTTTTACACAGCAGATACCTTTTCAGACACAACCCAACACTGGGAAACACCCATACAATCTTGCATTTACACACATACACTACGGCCAGTTTAGCTTACCCAATTCACCTATAGCGTATGTTTTTGAACTGTGGGGGAAACCGGAGCATCCGGAAAAAACCCACGCAAGTAAGCGGAGAACATGCAAACTCCACACAGAATGCCAACTGACCAAGCCGAGGCTCAAACCAGGGACCTTCGTGCTGTGAGGCGATCGTGCTACCCACTACCCAAACCTTGTTCAGACAATCCTGAATATCATCAGAAGCAAATAGCCTGCATCTGCACATCATCAGATTCACATTATTATCAAAATATTAATCTGAGAGATAACAATGCTGAAAGAGTTGACACATCTGACTGGTGACAAAAACCTGAATTTGTAGTAAACTAGTAACGTTCAACTCTTTAGTGCCACTTTATTATATGTCAATTATAGTGTATTATATAAAATAATATAATATAGTAGTAATATAGTGTTGATATAAAATGGGGACACGCCTTTAAAATCGTATAAATCATGCATGTCTCATTGAACAACAAAAAAACTAATCAAGTGTTGCTCTTGTTTTTTCAATAATTAATTTTTTTTTAAAATATTTAATTGCATATGGATTTACTTGATTTCTCTGTGAATGCACTCATTTCGATGTGGCGAAAAGGCAATATGTCATAAATTTGATCAATTCAAAATTCCTGGTAAAGTTTAGTTAAAAGGAATAGTTGTGTTAAATACATTGTATTATTAATCTCTCTCTCTCTCTCTCTCTCTCTCTCTCTCTCTCTCGTTAATGTTGAATTTATTTGATGTATAGATGTATAGATGTATAATGAATATATTAATTATGTAATCCTAAAAGCATATATTTCGTGGACCTGTTTTATCATGTCTCAAGAATGCCAATAGCCTATTCTTGATAGAATGTTAATATCGTGAAATGTTATTTAGCACAGGAATTCATAAAATGTAAGCTATATTTTAAAATTACCACGAGTATTCGTCCAATGGTTTTAGAAAGAATCTACAGCAATGTAAACCTTCAAATGCGACACTTCCACCTCACCGTCAACATACTCGACACTAAAACAACATTTAAATAATAAAATATAGTGTCACTGATGAATCCGCATGGTCCAAACAAAGAGCCTGTGTGTGTTTTGTATTGCGGAGCAAAATTAACAAGCAGTACTCATTCAATCACCATCACTTCACTCACGGTTTCCTAAAGACGCAGAGATTTGACACTAGCGCTCTAAATTTAGCTATATGCATCAAATGCGTTCTCTCGAATCGAACGGAGTAAATCACAACAATAATGCAACGAGTATTATAAACACTTTAAAGAAATAAATTTTCGATCGATTCACATTCAAAACGAAATGAGCGCGAAGCTTTCGCATATAGGTTAAGCCGTTCTCTAAGCATCTAGACGAATAAGCAGCATAAATCCGAGTTGAAGTACAAAGCAAATCGATTACACAGTTACAAACCTTTGCTTTCATCCCTTTCATCTTGGTTCTCCTCAGCCGTCGATTCTGGTTTCATCCCATCCATTTGTTAACGAGTATTTAGAATATTTTCCCTTTGCCTGATCGCTCTTGCTCCAATACAGTAGTAGCAGTCCACCTCAAATGTGTAGCCTAAAATATTTTGTTAGGTCGATTTTCGCGTAAATAACTGGTTCATAAACGATACGTGCTCAGCTGAAGAGAATCTCGTGTAAAGGGTTGGAGAAGACTAGTTTACAGGCAGAGAGAGAATCCGTAAGAGACGACGAAAAACAGCCACTTGTCCGTCAGGTTGACATAAACAGATAGTCCCAGCTGTAAATGGTCACACATGCTCTCTCCCCGTCTTCTTCCCTCTCTCTGCCTCTCTCCCCCTTCCCTTTCCGAATTTATGAGAGGAAAAGAAAAGAATAAACAATACTTATTTTAACAGGGTCAAACAAACATTATCGCGTAAAAGCACAAAACTATTTTTTTTATTTTAAACATTTACACAGTCGGTGTGCACACCTTAAGTTTTTTGATAACAAAACAACCAAACAAAGAAATGCCATCTGGCCAAAATCCTCTTAAACAGTAGGCTATTAATTCTTATGCACATGATCTTCTGCTGCATTCAGCTAAACAAAAGACTAAGTAGGCCACTGGTGAAATAACTGTCTAGGAAAGAGTGCACAACAGCTTATTTCATGAGTTTCCAAAAAAAAGCAGAAAATCAAGAGGAGTGCTACATATTCTGATCCTAAAAGCAGCGACAATCTAGGCTATAAATGAACACTTGGACAACAGTCCAAGTAATGTAGGCTAATAGAAAATAGTCATAGTTTTTGACATATAGAGCCTTAATAAACTGCACTATTTGCTCCTACAGTATGTGCAATTGATGTTGTGTGAACACTTATATTTTCACTAATGTGCATACATAGATAATTTTTTGTTTTGTTTTTTGTTTTACGGTTTCCATTTAATTATGTATTCAGTCGGAGGTCCCTTCTCTTCGTATATGTCATCACAAATTACATTTAAGACTATAAGGGGTGGAGCAAAAGACTACGGGAAGCAATAGGATGCAGTGGACACGAGGCGGTGCTCTCTTGAAAATCTCAGGGATGGTTTTTTTTACACAATAATCTCTAAATTTGTAGGTCACTGTCATACAGTGGCGATGGCAGGAATTTTTCAGAGGGATTTTTGGAGCAGTCACTTTGGGGTGGCACAGACATTTTCTTTATTTAGCACATGTCAATGCATCAACATATATGAATTATTTTTTTATTTAGCTCTTAAATAAAAATGTATCATTATTACTTTAATTATCATTATTAGCAGCCGATTATTAAAATGATCTTTATATTTAATCTTTAAATCACTATCATTAATTAGCAAATGTCCAAAATAAGCAGAAAACCAGACAGTTTAAGCAACATAAGCCTATACAATAAACATTTCAGGAAAGCAGACACAGGTGACTAAATTCCCTAGATTGTTCAATGTTGATTGTTTAGAACATGATGAAACTGGATGGTTTGCACCCTGGTATGTGATGATGTATATATATATATATATATATATATATATATATATATAGATAGATAGATAGATAGATAGATAGATAGATAGATAGATAGATAGATAGATAGATAGATAGATAGATTTTAAGTTTAAAGTAAAACCGCATCTTAATCCGCATATAATTTCTAATACAGTAGACTTTCCAACTTTACCTACAGAAACATAACTTGACACCATTTTAAAAACCAACCCTGTTCTTAAAGGTAATATAGGTGTGAATTACTGTTTTATCTCCTCACAAAATCTAACTTCAGTTACAAAGTCGAAACAACAATGGGAAAATGAACTTGAGTTGATTCTCTCAGAGGAAATTTGACAAGACATTATAAATAAGATTCATTCATTCATTCATTCATTTTCTCGTCAGCTTGGTCCCTTTATTAATCTGGGGTCGCCACAGTGGAATGAGCCGCCATCTTATAGAGCACGTTTTTACACCACGGATGCCCTTCCAGCCGCAACCTATCTCTGGGAAACATCCACACACACACACACACACTCATACATTACGGACAATTTAGCCTACCCAATTCACCTGTACCGGTACCGCATGTCTTTGGACTGTGGGGGAAACTGGAGAACCCGGAGAAAACCCAAGCGAACGCAGGGAGAACATGCAAACTCCACACAGAAATGCCAACTGAGGCGAGCTTCGAACCAGCGACCTTCTTTCTGTGATGGGACAGCGCTACCAACTGCGCCACTGCATCGCCCTAAACAAGATTCACTCAACTTCCATTTGTTTGCGACATACAATTATTCAGTTTAAAGTGGTCCATCGCCTTCATTTGACAAAAGCAAAATAAGCAAAATTTTCACCAACTATAAATGCCTTATGTAATAGATGTGATGTACAGATAGCTATTCATACACACATGTTTTGGTCATGTTCTAAAATTACCAAGTTCTGGCAATTATTATTTCTTTTTTCTTTTTTTTCAAATGTTTTGCATGTAACAATTGACCCTTACCCTGTAGGAATATTTGATTTAATCACAAATCCGGCTAAGACAATAATACCAAAAGTATGATTTCTTTTTCAACATTAATTGCTAGACGTATTATACTGCTCAAATGGAAAGACAAATTTCCTCCAACGTTTAATCATTAAATTAGGGACCTTAAGTATCATCTTACAATGGAGAAGATTCGGTACTCCACCAAAGGTTGCAGTCAAAAATTTTATCTTATTTGGCAGCCAGTGCTGACATATAAAACAAATGGATACAAACTTAATATTTTCAGTTTGACCATTGTTTATTTGTTTCTCGCCTTTTTTCCCCTTCCCTTCATTTTATTTTATTTCATATTAAATTCTATCTAAATTATTTTATTTCTTTATTTTACATTTGCTAAGCCTATTGGAACTTGCTGTGTGTGTTTATATGTACAATAGATGAGTGAACATATAATGGAACTTTTATCTACTTGTATTGTATGTATGTATATATCATGACATGATGTAAAACAGATTAAAAGTTGTATAGAAATGGTGCAGTGGGGTGGGGGGCTCTGTTGGAGAAGAGTTCATTTGTCTCTGTTTTTCAAATACTTTTGAAATTGATGTTTTATTGACCAAAACTGAGATAAAAGTACCAAAACAGTCACAGGGTGCAACCCTATACATATTCGAGCTGCAGCCCATCTCTGAGACATTCATTGCTGGTTCAAGCCTCGGCTGGGTCAGATGGCATTTCTTTCTTTTTTTTAAGATTTGTTTATTAGATTTTTTTAACAGTTAACAGACAAAGTAAAAAGAGACAATAATAGTACAAACAGAAAAAAAAATATATATATAACAGTACAACATTGATAAAAAAAATAAATAAATAAATAAACCACACTATAACCCTCATATTGTGCGACACACAGTATATGACATGCATAAACACTATATGATGTGCATAAATCAATTTTCAAATTGAGCATATAAACAGGTCTGTACGAGACGTTGAGGTTGACAGCATGGTGTATTAAGTAAAATAAACAGTAATAACAAAATAAAATAAAATAAACAAACAGAAAAAAATAGAAAAGAAATAAAAAAAAGCGAGAAAAAAAGGGAAAATGTATTAAACTAAATAGGCTGGGGGGTGGCACATTCTTAACTTGTGGTTTTATGTCAAGAAAAAGTTGTATATTCGTGCTATATCAGCAGCACTAATACTCAACTGGAAGCACAGATCAAAACAAAAATGCAAGAATGGCAACCATTCACTCCACAGTAATTGCCTCAAGTCTCAGAGATTTAACATGTTCCAAAAACGTCAACCAAATATTAGAAAATTTGACCACTGAACCTCGAAGACTATGTTTAATTTTTTCTAATTTAACAAAAAATAAGGCATCTTTAATCCACTGAGTATGGGATGGGGTTCAGGAGACTTCCACTGCAACAAGATGCACCGCCTAGCTAATAATGACAGAAAAGCTATTAATTCAGAAAAATAAAATGGTAACTCACAGTCAGGGGGAAGAACTCCAAACAGGCCAATTAACGGAGAAGGATCAATATTAATAGATGTAATTGCTGAAAATGAATCAAAAACAGACTCCCAAAAAGGAAACAAAGCTGGACAGGTCCAAAACATGTGAACTAGATTTGCAGGTTCAGCATGACATTTGTCACAGGTTGGATCAATAGCAGGGAACATGCGAGCCAGTTTACACTTAGACCAGTGAACTCTGTGAACTACTTTGCACTGCAAAATCCCATGGCGAGCACATACAGATGATGTATGGACCTTTTGTAAAATTGTTAACCAAATATCTTCTTTTATGTCTATGTTAAGATCCCTAGCCCAAATAAAACGCAAATTTTCAGATGTAGAAGTATGAGACGTGAGCAAGGAGTTGTATATTTTAGAGATGGCTCCATTTTGACCGGGATTAATATTAGAGATGGTATCGATCAGGGTAGATGGTGGTATCGTAGGGAAACCGGGAAAGTATTTACGGACAAAATCCCGAATCTGAAGATATCTGAAAAGTTGTGACTTTGGTAGACTATACTTTTGAGTTAGTTGTTCAAATGACGCAAAAATATTATCAATGTAGAGGTCTTTGATAGAAACAATTCCACATCTCACCCATGTTACAAAAGCCTTATCATTAAGCGAGGGAGGAAAAAGAGGGTTAGAGTGAACAGGACATAGAAGAGGTGTGATCTGTAAATTGATGTGACGTCATAGCTGAACCCAGATCTTAAGACAATTTTTAACTATAATATTTTTAGAATACTGTGATGGTGAAAATGGCATGGGTAGGCATAAAAGAGAAGTGAGTGAGGGAGTGCCACATGAAGCCTCCTCAATCCTTAACCAAGCAGGAGGTTCAGCATTAGAAAGTTGCCAGAATAGCATGTTGCGGATATTTGCAGACCAGTAATAAAACAGGAAATTTGGTTATGCTAATCCACCCAACTCCTTATTTTTTTGTAATATGCCTTTTCGAATTCTAGGAGTTTTTCCATTCCAGATAAAATGAGAGATGGCACTATCAAGGGAATTAAAGAAATGTTTTGGAATAAAAATTGGTATGCATTGAAAAAGATAAAGAAACTTGGGCAGTATGTTCATTTTAATACAATTTATCTTACCAGCAAGTGATAGGGGCAGCAGAGACCAACGATGAAAATCTTCAGACACTCTATCCATCAAAAAAGAGAAATTACTTTTAAACAGATCTGAGTAATTCTTGGTTGTACATATGCCCAAATATGTAAAATTATCAAGTGATATTTTGAATGGGAGTTTAGAAAGTTGGTATGCTTCAGCTGCAGAATTTATAGGCAAAAGTTAACTTTTATGAAAATTTTGTTTATATCCTGAAACTAGCCCAAATTCCTTCAGCAGGTCCAACACACAAGGTATAGATCGGTCCGGGTCAGAAACGAAAAGTAAAAGATCATCCGCATAAAGGGACAGTTTGTGCACTAAGTCTCCTCTAATAATTCCCTTCATATGGCTGGACCTGAGAGCTATCGCCAGTGGCTCAATAGCAATGGCAAACAGTAGGGGTGAGAGTGGACAACCCTGACGAGTGCCACGCTCCAAAGGGAAATAATCAGAATAATCATTATTAGTACGGACACGGGCCAGGGGGAGGGCATAAAGAAGTTTAATCCATGACATAAACTTACTTCCAAATGCAAATTTTTTTAATGAGTAAAATAAATAAGGCCACTCCACCCGATCAAAAGCCTTTTCCGCATCCATTGAAATAACCAATTCTGGGGATTTTGAAGTAGAGGGAGAGTATAAAATATCAAATAAACGTCTAATATTGTGGAAAGAATGTCTACCCTTTACAAACCCTGTTTGATCGGCGGAGACAATTGAGGGCAAAATATCTTCTAAACGCTTTGACAGCATCTTAGCTAGGATTTTAACATCCACACATAACAGGGAAATGGGGCGATAATCACTGCAGGAAAGAGGATCCTTTCCTTTCTTTAAAATAAGAGAAATTGTGGCCTGTCTAAGAGTGAGAGGTAGTGTGCCAGATTCTAAGGAGTCATTAAACATATTTAAGAGTAGTGGAGAAAGCTTATCAGCAAAAACCTTGAAAAACTCAGTAGGAAATCCATCGGGCCCAGGGCATTTCCCATTCTGCATAGCTGACAATGCCTTTTTAACTTCTTCTACTGAAAAGGGCACATCCAACCTGGAAGAGGTTTCAGAGTCGATTGAGGGAATGTTAAGGGACTGAAAGAAGTTGTCTAATTGAGCTTCATCAGATGAGCACTCAGACTTGTATAATAAATAGTAGAAATTCTTAAATTGTTTATTAATATTTTGAGGGTCGATTGAAATACCATTGTCAGTGTTAATTTGTGTTATGTGTTGCGCTGAAGCATATTGTCGAATCTGATGGGCTAAAATTTTGCCAGGTTTGTCTCCAAACTCATAATACTTATGACGTGATTTAAGTAATGCTTCAGTTGCTTTATTGGCCATCAAGATATCAAATTCTGCCTTCTTCATAAGTAAATCTTTATTGAGTTCAGGGTCAGGTGTATCCACACGTCTAGATTGCAAATCTGCCAGTTCTTTAAAAATGGTAGTGCTTTTTTCTGCAGTGAGCTTCTTACGGTGGGCAGAATAAGATATTATCTCTCCACGCAGGTAAGCCTTACAAGCCTCCCAAATTGTTGACGCGGACACATCTGGAGTAATATTAGTAGAAAAAAAAATATCTAAGCGATTATTAATGGTTTGAATAAAGTCAGGATCAGTGAGTAATAGTGAGTTAAAACGCCATGGCGAACGTGTTGAAGGACTACCCAGAAAAGATATGTCCATTGTGACAGGAGCATGATCTGAAATAACTATAGGATTATATGTACAGGTTTTTACAAAGGGGAGTAGTTTCTTGTCGATGAAAAAATAATCAATTCGTGAAAAAGATCCATGCACGGGGGAAAAAAAAGAAAACTGTTTATCGCAAGGGTTGAAAAAGCGAAATACATCAGAGACTGAATGCTGCTCCATAAATAGCTTTATGACTTGGGATGACTTAGACAAAGAAAGGGGCCTGGTAGATGAACGATCCAATAAAGGATCTAGGCAGCAATTAAAATCACCACCAAGAATAAGCTGGCAATAATTTAAATCTGGAAGAGAATACAGGAATTTACTAAAAAAATCCATGTTGTCCAGTTTGGGCCATTAACATTAGCAAGAATTAAATTGTTGCCATTGAGCTTCCCTACTACAACAATAAAGCGACCATTGGGGTCTGAGATTATTTTAGTTACCGAGAGTGGTACTGACTTGTGCACAAGAATAGCGGTGCCTCTTGCCTTATTTGAAAATGAAGAATAAAAAAGCTGGCCCACTCATCCTTTACGAAGTTTAAGATGGTCCGCTGGTATTAAGTGCGTTTCTTGCAAAAAGGCGATTTTAGTGTTTAAAGATTTCAGGTGGTCAAACACTTTGCTGCATTTTACTGGCGAATTTAACCCTTTCACATTCCAGCTAATGAGTCTCAGTGTAGCACTTGGTACTGTTCTTACATTACTTGACATAAAATCATTTTAGAGATCATGAATCTGTACATATTTGCTCTACACTTCAATTGTGCCCCCGGTAGCACACAAAAATGAGATGATGAATAAAAAAATCAAAACAAACAAAAACAAAAGAAAAAAAGAGAAAAGGAAAAGAAAAAGGAAGAGAAATAACAACATTAAACAATTCAACATTTAAATCAGTTGCTGTAACGAACATAAACAGCAACAAACATTCTCTGATACAATGATCAGCAAACTTCACATCTTCCTTATATTTAACTCGCAGCTTCCACAGCATAATGAAATACAAATAGAACTTTCAGACATCTCAAAAGCTATAGTCAAATAAGCAGAGATGAGGGCTCGAAAAAAAACAAAGAAAAAGAAAGCCCCAAACTTATTTCTATAGATAATCATTATTATATTGCAAAAAAACAAGTATTATGTACTTTTATAAATTATCCCAGAATTCACAGTTCAAAAACAAACAAAAAATGGGGTCAAAATTATTTACAATAATGTCAACATCACCTTTTTAGAGACAGCCTACTAGGCATATGTAGGTATATGTATGTAAACGAGAAGGGTGTCAGTTTAATTGCTTACAAGTTCGTACTTAAGTCCTGTACGAATTTCACAGCCGACGAGGCGGACTGGATCCTTGACTTTTCCCCGTTAGGCAGAGTGATGCGCAGTCTCGCTGGGTACAGGAGCGCTGGTTTGTACCCCCGCTTGTATAGCTCGGCCATCGGACCTCTGTATTCAGCACGCTGTTTCAAAACGTCAGGGCTGTAATCATCAAAAAGGCGTATCGGGTGGCTTTTGTAGTACAAGGTTCCCCGTTTACGGGCTTCGCGGATAACCAGGTCTTTAACTTTGAACCGGTGAAAGCGTAAGATTAATGGCCGTGGTTTTCCTCCTGGAGCTGGTTTCGGAGCAAGGCTTCGATGTGCTCTATCAAGTTCGGGGGGTGAAGCAAGGACATCCGTGCCAAAAACATCCGCAAGTAGTTTGGAAAAAAACTCGGTTGGGCGGGGACCCTCGGTTAATTCAGGTAAGCCAATGATCCGTACGTTTTGGCGTCTGCTGCGGCCCTCCAGGTCAGATACTTTAAGTTTGAGCTGCTCGTTATCCTTCTGCAAATCGGAACAAGTTTTTTCCAGCTGCTGCAGCCGCTGGTCAACGAGCGTGGCATTTGTTTCCAGAGAGCCAATGCGTTGTCCGTGGTCGGCAATAGTGGAATTAATGCTGTCCCAACATTGAAGCGAGGGACTCAAACGAGGACTTAAAATCGCTTGACAGGCCCTCTCTGTGTTCCTCCAGGAGCGCGCTAATGTCGGCCATAGTTATGCTAGATGCTGACGAAAGTTCCTTGTCTTTTTCTGATTGCTTTCCTTTAGCCTTTGACATGGTAACGCGATCAAATTGACTGCAGTAAGTTATGAAAACTGTCGTTAGCCCAATAACTGAAAAAAAACGATGTCTATTAAGATAATTATAAGTAAAGCTGTGGGAGCAAGCGACTACCCTGCATGCCTCATAACCGGAAGTCCCAGATGGCATTTCTGTGTGGAGTTTGCATGTTTTCCCTGCATTTACGTGGGTTTCCTTTGGGTGCTCCGGGTTCCCCCACAGTCCAAAGACATGCGGTACGGGAGTAGGCTAAATTGTCCATAGTGTATGAGTGTGAATGAGTGTGTTGGATGTTTCCTAGAGATGGGTTGCAGCTGGAAGGACATCCGCTGCGTAAAACATATGCTAGATAAGTTGGCGGTTTATTCCGCTGTGGCGGAATAAATTCTACACACAATACTCCATAATGACAATGTGAAAAAAGTGAAAAAAAATTCTTTAAACTGTTGCAAATTTATTCAAAGTAAAAAACCTGAAAAATAACATGTACATAAGTATTCAAAGCCTTTGACATGAAGCTCTAAATTAAGCTCAGGTACATTCTGCTTTCATTGATTATTCTTCAGATGTTTCAGCAGCTTAATTGGTGTTCACCTGTGGAACATGCTGTTGATTGGACATGATTTGTAAAGGCATACACTTGTCTATACAAGGTCTAAGGGTTGACGGTGCATGTCAAAGCACAAACCAAGCATGAAGACAAAGCAATTGTCTGTGGACCTCCAATAGAGGATTGTTTTGAGGCATAAAGCCAGGGAAGGTTACAGAAAAATATCTGCTGCTCTGAAAGTTCCAATAAGCACAGTGGCCTCCATCATTTATAAGTGGAAAATGTTTGAAACCACCAGGACTCTTTCTAGAGCTGGCCGGCCATCTTAAGCCTGGTTTATAATTCTGCATCAAGTAACCGGTGTAACCAACGGCTCATGCAACGCGCGTAGCTGTGCATTTATACTTTTGCGCGCTCTCTCTGTGTCTGCATTAACACTTCAAAAACGTTAGTTGGCAGTGAGGTGTTGTGTCTCTGTGTTGAGTTTTTTCATTTGCGTTTTTTTCTTTCCGAATGCTTCCGGGATGTACAAGTGGCTCAAACTCGCTTATTTTGAGGCAGGAGCCGGCGGATGTGCAACAACTTTAACTATGAGGTAAACACAAAACAAAACTTTCCATCCGGAGCTCCTTCGCGGAACTCCACACTTGTAAACAATCGCTCCATTGGGCTCGCGCGGCTCTCGGTCCCGCCCAGACTTATCAGCGCTACCAAGCCGACCAATCACAGAGCTTGCGCTACACGTCGTTGCGAAATGTAGTTACATTTTTTAAGAGGTGCACGTCAGCCACGCCGACGAACACAGCGTAGGGCTATGTGTCAGCGCCGTAGCATACGCGTGCGCTTAACGCAGAAGTATAAATCAGCCTTAAGTGGAGTGATCGGGGGAGAGTGATCAGGGAGGTGATCAATAACCTGATGGTCACTCTGTCTGAGCTCCAGTGTTCTTCTGTGGAGAGAGGAGAACCTTACAGAAGGACAACTATTTGTGCAGCAATCCACCAATAAGGACTAGTCAGGATAGAGGGAAAGATGAATGCAGCAATGTACAGAGACATCCTGATTGAAAACCTGCTTAAGGGTGCTCTTGACCTAAGACGGGCGACCATTCATCTTCCAGCAGGACAATGACCCAAAGCACACCGCCATCAATGGAGTGGCTTTACAACAGCTTGGTAATTGTCCTTGAGCAGCCCAGCCAGAGCCCAGACCTAAATCCTATTTTACATCTCTGGAGAGATCTGAAAATGGCTGGACACCGTTGCTTTCCATCCAACCTGATAGAGCTTGAGAGGTACTGCAAAGAGGAATGGGCAAAATTTCCCAAAGACAGTGTGCCATGCTTGTGGCATCATATTCAAAAAGACTTGATGCTTTAATTGCTGCCAAAGGTGCATCAACAAAGTATTGAGCAATGGCTGTTAACACTGTGAAAAAAAAAAAGTGGAAAAAGTGAAGCGCTATGAATATTTTCCGGATACACTGTTTATATAGTGCTGCCACTTCCAAGCCAGGAGTCCTCACCACCCCTTCCCTTTTTCCTGACTCCAGGAGGATTCCACCCACCCCATGGCTCTGACTCCCAAAGGGTTTACCCCAAGCATTAAGTACTGCAGAAGTCTTCACCCCCTTTGTCCTTCATCTTCTTTTTTTGAAATTTCCTTCTTTATAAGGGGAAGCTCTCGGGAACTACCTGACCTCGTAGGCCTACACCCTTACATGCTCATTGACCAGGCAGGAGCCCTGGACTTAATTATCTCCAAGCTCAGGGTTCTCTCCCGAGACAGCATGCCAAACCTGCTATTATTATCAAGCAATATCTAAGTGTGAACTCTTGAAAGAATCAATACTTTTAAACACGGTGCACTTTCAGATTTAAACCTCAGCTGGATGTTTTAATTCATTTGGTACTATGTTACACACTGCATGGAAGGCCATTTTCAAAAATCCATAATTGGGGCTCTTTTAAAAGATGGATAAGCTAAATTGAAAAAGAGAGGGTAAAAAAGAAACTATTAACAATAATAATAATGTACCTTATGATCTCCGTAGCACTCATTGGAGCAAATAGTATCTCAGCGAAGCTCACCATAATTAGACAATAGAACATTGGAAAAACGTTGCCTGGTCTGATGAGTCTTAATTTCTGCTGTGACATTCGGATATTAGGGTCAGAACTTGGCGTCAACAACATAAAAACATGGATCCATCCTGCCTTGTATGAACAGTGCAAGCTGGTAGTGGTGGCGTAATAGTGCGGGGGGTATTTTCTTGGCACACTTTGGGCCCATTAGTACCAATTGAGCAGTGTCAATGCCACAGCCTACCTGAGTATTGTTGCTGACCATGTCCATCTCAGACCACAGTGTACCCATCTTCTGATAGCTACTTCCAGCAGGATAACGCACCATGTCATAAAGCGTGAATCATCTCAGACTGGTTTCTTGAACATCACAATGTGTTCACTGTACTCAAATGGCCTTCACAGTCACTAGATCTCAATCCAATACAGCACATTTGGGATGTGGTGGAATGGGAGACTCGCTTCATGGATGTGCAGCCGAAAAATCTGAAAAATGGACCAAAATTTTTCAAGAATATTCCAGTACCTTTTTAAATCCATGCCATGAAGGATTAAGGCAGTTCTTAAGGCAAAAATGGGTCCAATCCAATACTAGTAAGGTGTACCTAATAAAGTGGCCGGTGAGTGTACTAGTTAATATACATTATTATTGTAGCCTTAAGAAACTAATGGCAGGAAAAGTAAATGCATGGTTATACAACATGCTCAAAAAGAATGTTAGTTTACATTTTCATTACAATGAAAGAAGTGTAGCATGTGTAATGCAATAAACTAATGCATATTTCTCTTATTTTACTTATATTTATTTCGTTCAATGATGCAGCTGTAGGCCTATTGCTTTTTTTTCTTTATAAACAGCACCTATATACACATGTATATGTACTATTATAATTTTAGAAGCACCTTGTGGATTTTATTTTTACAATTACACTGACCTAATAAGTTATGTTTTTAAAACCAAAGGCTCTCCAATCAACACTTATTCACAACCAGAGACATCTGAACTGGCAGTGTTTCAGATACATGTCAAAAACAAGTGTAAATTAATAAATGCTTTTTCAAGGCTAACTTTAAAATATAATCTGTAACAGAAAGTACAAGCTACTATAAAAAGTGCTACACCAATTTTACTGTGATACATTTATTGATAAAAAAAGCACCAAAGAATAGGTCACCAGGCATTCTATCAAGTACTGATGTTAGATGCAAAAAGAAGAGACAGACAAAATACAATTAACCAAAGACTGTGGGGGAGGCAGTGACCTAGTTAGGGAGAAATGACTACATGAAAAGACCGGCACTGAAATCTGTGCTTGCAATGTCTTCATAATTTATGGATATGAAAATCTTTACAAAAATAGAAAAGTCCCTCATGTGGATATCCCTGCCTACAGTCAATGTACAGATACCTCAAAAGTGAGTGAAATTAGGAAGGCTTATGAATAATCATTAACTCAAAATTCCAGAAAGGGTTTTACTCATTAGATCTTCAAATTAATATTTATTAAATGTGCCATTTCTATAAGGTCCTAGCAAGTGTTGATGTTGAGACAAAGGTGTTTGTGAGAAATTCCCTCAAAAGATGTTGATCTGATGCAATGCTTTACTGTACAGCAATAGCAGCAGAATCTGAACAGTCTCTGATTAGAAGATCCTGTGACGCCTCTGTCAGGCATGATGGGGTCTGATCATCTTAGAGGTTTAGTGGTATAACAGGCCAATATTTGGGCTGTTTTTTATCACAGTTACGCTCAAAGGTAAGCTGCATGGCTGTTTCCATCCCCTGAATCTTTGCTGCATCTTTACCGTACAACTTCTTCATTTCTGCAGTCCTCCGTTCCCCTGGACGCTCAGAAGGGGGCAGAGTGCTACGCCATGAAACTCTATGCAAGTCTTGGTCAGCCAGTATATAAGAGTCCTGCTGCTCTGCCTCCATCTGCTGTTGTTTTTCTACATAGCAGAGAAACAAAAAATTATTAATGCAAGTCACAAGAATGAATTTCAAGAATGAGAGAATGTCATATAATAGGCTAAAATTAACCTTTGCAAGTTAACCTTAAATGATCATGGTTAATCTTAAACGTTACTCTTAATCCTGGCACCTTTTAATAGAACGGTGTTAGATATTGTTATAGGTATGTTTAAAAAAATTTTTTTTTAAATTTCATCTGACATGTTAAAAAAAACTAAATCAACACTTGGAAATTGGCACAAATATTTAACAAGAACAAACAAAATTCTGCAAATTGGAAAGCCATTGAACATTTTTTCTGACATTATACTGTACTTCCATTTCAGAGTGTGCAGATGATACATGCAATAACAAACACTGTCATATTATTACCTTGTGATTTAAGGTAAACAAATTAGGTTTACACAATTTTTAGGGGGAGGTAACCTAACAAATTCATTCTCTTTTGGCTTAGTCCCTTAATTATCAGAGGTTGCCACATCAAAATGAACCACCAACTATTCCAGCATATGTTTAAGCAGCAAATGCCCTTCCAACTGCAACACAGCAATCAGAAATACCTATACACTCTTACATTCACGCACACACACACACACACACTATGGCCAATTTTAGTTTCTCCAATTTACCTATAACGCAGGTCTTTGGACTGTGGGGGAAAGCGGAGCACCTAGAGGAAACCCAAGCAAACATGGGGAGAACATGCAAATTCCACAAAGAAATGCCAACTGGTCCAGCCGAGACTAAAACCCACAACCTTTTTGCAGTGAGGTGACAATGCAAACCACTGAGCCACCGTACCACGCGACCTAACAAATTATTAACTAACTTGCTAAGTCATTTCAAAATGACTAAACTAAGATGGTCCACTGGGTTGAGATTTTTTGAGATATTCAAAAATGTGCTTACAATTTTAAGAATGGTGGAAGCATATCTATATACTAACTCAAATACTAGTGAAAAAATATAAACAGGGAGTTAGAAAGTCAGGTAACATACACACATATTTGTATTTTATATTTTTCTTTATTGTAAATATTATTAGGGTAATGTGTAAGACAGGGACTTAAAAAGCCTATATATTTTGTATTTCAAAATGTATTTAGCCCTAAATCCGATCATACCAGAAAATAACTATTTATGTTTTGGGTTTGTTTTTTTCTCTGTCATGTACCAATGTGTCATTACCACAGCAACTCAGCACTGATTGTCATTTAATTTTCTTTAATTGCTTTGTGCATTTTGTCTTTGCTATCTTCTGTTTAGCATTATGTGCAGTTTATTTGTGGCAAGCAACTTTGAAGTCCTGGCAGGTCTTTGAATATGCAGTAAAACGTGCAAAAATATTTTATCTTATTATTAAGTTTCTACACATAAGGTTAAAAACTTACTAAGTTCCTGCCTGTGTCGTTCTGTCTGAGCAAAGTATTGTCGCAGCTCTTCTGAGATGTCCATGTTGCTGACATCACACTCAAGCTGGCTCTCATCCGAACTCTCCTCCTCAATCTCACTGTCTGAACCAGTAATCTCGTTCTCTCTTTTTTCTTTCAGTCCGTCTCTGTGGCTGTTCTTTAGGCACTCATTTCCATGCCAATCCGAGTAACACTGCATGGTAGCAGAGGGGTTCATGGAATAGAGTGTCTGAAAGTAGCCAGCTTCCAAAGCACTTCTGTATGCCCGCTTGTGCTTCTGGTTCCAGTTCATGGCCTGCTGGTAGTGCTGCCAGTAGCGGGAGTAAACATCATGGGCAAACCACAACTCTCTCGAACCATCACCCTGACTAGCCTACAATGCAAGAAAAGGTGTTAATAATGACTTGTGAAGATGTAGTGAGTACAGAGTAACTTTACTTGGAAAGATTACTCTGTGTTAGACTGCAGAATCAATCATTTGATGATTGTATCATAACACTTATAAAATACAATTTGTAACACTCACCATTACGAAGGGGAGACTAGTTACTGGAAATAATTCCTGCACCAGCTAACTTAGACAGACGAGTATCTGCTTATTTGAATAACTAGTAAAGGAAGAAAACAACACTGCGATAAAACATGTAAGTTCGACGAGTTTTTTCTTACAACAATACATTTAACAACCAAAATACAGCGATATATTTGACAACGAAAAACTTTATCCACTTCTCACCACTCATAGCGCACACTCGCCATAGAAAACTGTCGCACAAGAGAACTCGATCACGTGTCTCTTGTGAGCCAATCATACAAGACCATGACGTCATCGGCAGTTTTACGACAGCCGCAGTCCATTGATGTTGGTTTAGTTTGTTCTACTGTCTATGGTTTATTCCGATAATCTGATCAGACATTTGTTGATGTTCTATTTTAAAAACTGTTTAATCGTGGTTATTTAACTAATGTATTTGATATTCGATAAAAATATTAATACTGTACAAGAATTTTCTAAGCTCTTTTGGGGCAATATCTGGCAACAAATAAATAAAATGAAAATAAATTTTAATAAGGGCAAATACAACTGAGTAATAATAATTCATTTACTAGATGGAAGTGTAGTCTCCTGCAACACCTGCATGTTTTTTTTTTTTTTTTTTTTTTGACCAGGAACAAAGACAAAAAGGGTTTATTCAAAGTGTGTATCAGAGCTTTATCATGAGTTAATCAATCAATAAGTGACATTGACAAAAAGTAAAGTACAATATGGAACTTTGGAAACTAACTAAACTGGCTAATAACATAAAAAAAGAGAGAAAGGAAAAAAGAAAAACATTAAATGCATTTGCTATTGCAATGGTTAATTTAAATTACTCATAACTACAAAGATCTTAAGAGCAGAGCATATTTTGACAGTTTTTAAAGCTTTCTTGGTAATTGATCCTGAAATCAACTGGACAAGCTTATTCATGCTTTCATGACCTCTCGATATTATTATTATTATGCATTACTAGGCGGTTGCCCTGTTGGCCTAATTAACAAACTTCATCTAGTTCAAAATGCAGCTGCTAGAGTGCTTTCTAGAACAAAGAAATATAGTCATATTACTCCAGTTCTTTCATCTTTGCATTGGCTCCCAATTAAATATTGTACATTTAAAAATTTTATTAAACATTTTATACAAAGTCCTGAACGGCTTATTAGCTCTCTAGTACTTTAGGGCAGTGGTTCTCAAAGTGGGGGTCGGGACCCCCCGAGGGGTCGCGGAACAATAAAGAGGGGGTCGCCTGGTGATTTCCAAAAATCTATTAATTTTTATTAAACCATAAGAATTACCATTTTAATCCATAACCTACTAAAAAATAGTCGTTTACAATTACTAAATTCACTACTGTATATAGTTACTATAGTACCTTATAGTTACTAGTTCTATTGGATTGCGACCCCTCAGGTAATTACATTATATTAAAGACTCAGCAATAGCGTCAGATGCAGCAGATTGATTTTATAAAACCAGGTTAAACTTTCTGGCACATTTACAGCACTGACATACATTAAAAAAATATAACGAAGAATAGATTTGGGTTTATTGGTGTGTGTGCGCCCAATTGCATGCAAGGTTTCTGTATTTATAACCACTTCAGAGGATATTGGGGTTCGCAAGTTGCATTGGTATTTTGGGGGTCGCGAGCTGAAAAGTTTGGGAACCCCTGCTTTAGGGAACTCCTGGTGTATTATAGCCCCTCATGTCCACTACGTTCAAGTAATTCTGGACAATTGATTATTCCCAAAATATCAAAATCAACTGTAGGCGGTAGATCTTTCTCATATCTAGCACCTAAACTCTGGAACAGCCTTCCTAACACAGTTCGGGAAGCAGACACACTCTGTCAGTCTAAAGTGAGATTAGAGACACATCTCTTTGCATTAGCATACACTTAAAACACAAATACTTTTAAAATCCAAATCCTCTAAATGATTGTTCGTCTACATTATTTAGGGCAACCAGAGCTGGGAACACTTTGCAAAATACATTATAATTTGAACAGAATCTGCACTTATGTTAGTCTTTTTTTTAATTATTCTCGAGGTTTCCATAGTCCTGGACCAGGACATATCGTGAGCAGCTGATGTGGGGGTCATGGAGGAGTGGAAACCATGAAACTAATTTCTGTAAGACCCCAGTGACAGACAAGTCTTTGCATTGATCTTGAAAAGCCAGTCTGTACACCAGGCTTCTCCACTAAGAGCATCCAGCTTTCTACAGCCTCCGGCTACTAGACTGCAGCTCTGCACAAGGAGTTTGGCCATAGGAGAAATGGTCGTGCTCAACTGAGCCTGGTTTCTCTCAATGTTTTTTCAACAGGTTTTTTTCACTTTCAAAAATTGAAGTTTCTTGCCACTGTCACCATTGGCTTGCATGGTTCGGGACTTGTATTTGCTCTTTGGTGTTTGGACTCTCAGCAGTGAAAATTAAATCACACTGAACTAAACTAAACTGAACTTAAACTCTTAAACTGGACTGACACTGTTTCAATATACTATAATCTTCTATGTTTAACTGCTTTGACACAATCTACATTGAAAAAGTGCTATAGAAATAAAAAAAGAATTGAAAATTGGATTAATAATTTTTATCTGTATAGAAAATTCTGGTAGAATCTACACCTTGACAAAAAAATATATATATTATTCAAAAACTCCTGAAATAATGACATGACCAAAATACATGTACCACCATAGAGAGAGCAACTCAAGTCAGTGTCAACTCTAAACTTTTGTATACATTTCTTAAGAGGATAAAACCTATAGATCAGTTTAAAAGAATTTTACCTTATTTGTGAGAAAGAAATTTTGTTGTAGTGACCAGATTTTCGCACATTTAAGTAAGCAAAAAGTTTTTCCCCCAAAAGAATATGCCATGTGGAGTAGAAGTTAGGTTAAGAAAGAGTGATTATTTTATGACTTTTGTTTCTTTCTTCCAAAAAAACAAATTTAACCGAAAAGTGTATCACAGGAATTAAAGAAAGATGCTGTAACTGTTGAGGAACATCTACAGTTCCTCAGAAGTATACATAAGCCAGATAGAATGGCTCCCATCTCCACCGTTAAAGGTGGTTACAATTACAGGTATCTGATATTTGGGAAAAAATCTGGGTAATTGAGCAAAAGACATTTACTATTAAACAGTTGTTGCAGCAAAACTAAATTATTACTGAACCAGTTACTATAATATAGTTATTTGTTCTTAAATCGAATGTTCTTATTGTTCCAAATGAAACATAAGCAAAATAATAATAATAATAATATTATTATCATTAATAAATAATAATAATATTAAACAAAAATTGCTTATAAATTAATGCCCATAGGAGCACCTGTTGATGAAAATAAGAAAGCTTAATTGGGAGTTTGGAAATTATCCATAGGAAGAAAGTGAAGACCACAAATAAATGAAAAAACAAGTTGAGGGAAAACATTTAATATAGAATTTGGTTTTGTTAATAATGACAAATAAAATAATGATTTTTTAATATAATGAGTTTTATTTTTTCAAAAAATTTAGGATTAGGATTAATAGTTTTGCATGTGGGCTTATCCACAAAAGAGACTGAGCAGCATACGCTAAACTAGATAAGCCTTCTGCTGTAGTAAGCAATGTTCTGCCTTTTAAGGTCAAATCACTTTGAAGCCAACAATCAGGGTGCAAACTATGGGGTAGCTTGGGTCCCCTAATTAAGGCATGGGCTCCCCTGAATCATGATTTGTGAAATTTTTGGTGGTCTCAAAATTGACAATGTGTTATTTTGATAATAATTCATTGAAAATAATTCATTCTTGAATGACGGCGATTTACACCTCACTTAAAAAAAGATAACTAAGCTATTCTTGTCATGAGCATCCAGGTGTGCTGCAGAGCAAAGTCCAGTCATATCAAAGACTGACAGTCAGATGCGTTCATATGGACTTTGAGACACTGCTTATTTCCGAAACA
This sequence comes from Danio rerio, assembly GCF_052040795.2. Taxonomy (NCBI): domain Eukaryota; kingdom Metazoa; phylum Chordata; class Actinopteri; order Cypriniformes; family Danionidae; genus Danio; species Danio rerio. The sequence continues at coordinate 31,845,971 of NC_141021.1, forward strand.
AATTATGTGATATGATGTTGTGTTTTGTTTTATTTGCTTCATACAGTAGGCCAATACAATGTTCTTTTTTAAAAAACTGTGACATTGTAAACATGTTTGACAATTAAGCTGAAAGCAGGTAAACTTGACAAATCAGAACCACTTTCAATAGTGTTTCTTTCATTATCGAATTTGCAAGTGGACTGTTCTTTAACTATGGTGCACTTTTTGCCTTGTGAAGTTGAGTAAAAAAAGTATTTTTTTAAAGATCTTTTCAACTCTGTTAGAGGACAAACTCAGATAAGAAGAGAAACTGTTAATATTTAACATTTTTTTCCATTGTGAAATGAACTAATGTAGTTTGCGCCACGCCTCAATATACAGCTATTATTTCAAATTAAAATTATTATGGCAGTCAAAAATAATTTTTGTATCTAGTTTAACCAATCTTTCCACAATCTATTAAATAATTATACATTTGTCAATGAAATAAATTAGTCCATAGGGACCAAACGCAAAATTGTACACCTGTCACACTCAAAAATGTTATATTAATTTGCTTAAGAGCTTATTAGAAAATAAATAAATTGAATTTGTACATGAAATAGAGCATGATATAAATTAATAAAAAAAAAAGATTACACATCTACAGGGGTTGTACAATGTAACTGAAAGGCCTGGTTTTAGAGCATAATAATTCATTAGTGGGGTTGCCTGGTGGCACAGTGAATATCAATTTCACTTCACAGCAAGGCCACTGGTTCGAGCCTCAGCTGAGTCAGTTGGCATTACTGTGTGGAGTTTGCATGTTCCTGTTTGTTGCAGGTTTCCTCTGGGTGCTTCGTTTTCCCCCACAAGTCCAAAGACATGTGGTATAGGTGAATTAGGTAAGCTAAATTGTCTATAGTGTATGTGTGTAACTGAGTGCATGGGTGTTTCCCAGTGATCTGTTGCAGCTGGAAGGGCACTATGAGATGTTGCTAGAGAAAAACATTTCCTGACTCATTACCCAAAATAACCCCAAAGTGCCCAATAATATTTAGTTCTGGTGACTGTGCGGGCCATGGCAGATCTTCCACTTCACTTTTCATGTTTATGCACCCAGTGGTTCAATCATTGTATCTTGAAGGTAGTGACGTGTATAAAGGTGATAATAAACCAATACACACAGCAAGACTGCTGACGAGTGGTTTACTACTGGTGGTTAAACCACTGGGTGCACATGGTTCTTCAGAATGCTTCAAAAGTCCTTGGCAGTGATGCTCCATCTAGCACCAGTATTGGAGAGGCATGATATTGGAGCCCAAACCACTGATCAGCACTGTTACAGCATCGTAACAACAGGGACAGGTCGTTCGAATGTCTGCAGAGTATAGGCTAGCACACAGTTTACATATCTTCGTCTTAATTTGTCTTAACCCAAATTCCCACATTACACACCTCCATCAACTTCTCCACAAATGGGATTTTAAATCTTTCAGGTGTCCACCACCAATAGAGTCTCAGGGTCTTTCAGAGGTCCATGTCCAGTTAAGGTATTTCCTTCCTGTTTCAAATGTGATGCTAAAACACAATGCTCAACAATATATCTTGTTTACCGTCCACTGAGCTGTCAACTGTAAGTTCAGCTGAAGTTCACGGGTACTAAAAATACCACAGGTATGAGTAATAATACAATTATTACAATAGATAATAATAATAATAATGATAATAATAATAATAATAATACTGAAATCACTCAAATAACAAATAAATGAGAGTAATAAATTCATCAGAAATTCTACAAGACATATGAATTCCTATTCATTGGCACCTGAACATTCCTTTCAAACCGCTTCCTCTTGAGTCCATAGTTACATCTGTTGGATGTGGTTCTTTTTCTTGGTGGTTTGCTGACATTACTCTGATTACTGTGGCTCTTGATATATTTTGAAGACTTGCTGTCTTCGTGACAGATGTGCCAGGGAGACACAAACAAAGAATTTATCTTCTCTTGAACTCTAATATGTCAAAGCTGTGCTATTATGCCGCAGTCATGCTAGAGTTTAAGCTTGCAAAATTCTGTCATAGGGCGCTGCGAAAATGAGCAGAATTAAACAAGATGATTAGGTAAAAAAATATTTAAAATTTCTGTCCAGAGAGGTCATATTTTGACCCTCGATTGATCTCACACAGTCAGGTGATGCTATTTCGCAGGTCAGAGTTTACCAAGCTTGAACTTTGCAACACAGTGGTCTGTGAAACTTGACGCACAAGCTTGCGTTTCCGGTCTGAAGCATTCACGTGCATATGAACGGAATTCAATGGGGAGAAAAGTCCAGTGTGACTGAAGCTTCACTCTGCTAATTAAACCTTCACACTCTGCTTATATTATTATATGCAATTAATAAGGATTGGCCACCAGCTGCTAAAATTTAGCCCTGAAACCTCCAACAATGAATTGGCCAGTGTTTCAGTTTTATTGTCCAACCCCTGTACTTTCACAATCCAATTCAATTGTGTTTTGTAACCATAAATGTTATTTCCACCACATGCTGTCTGTTCCACCAAAGAGGACAGTGTGGTGGAAATTACATTCATAAAGTTTATTGTGAAAAAATTAAAGGTAGCTTCACAGATTAGCTTTAAACTGATACTAGCATTTCATGTATACCAAATACTCTTATTTACCTTCATTTTGTTCACATTTTAAAAACACCCTTGAAAATAGCATGTTAAGAAATGACAGAAAAAATATATTACCTTATCAAGCAATATTTACCTTGAATTTTTTTATTTGTTATGACACTGATGAAAATGACACTGATACTGTGTGACAGCTATATTTTGTGTAAAAATTCGTATTGATAATAGTCTCACGTTAATAACTATAAAATATTTACCTTGTTTCACTACTGCTTAATTAAGATATATTAATGGTAACCAAATGGCAAAAACAGTGGTTTTGACACCTAAAAGGGAGTTGAATAATATGAAAAAAACATAACAGAAATGTAGTACATTTTTTAAAAGTATGTTTTATTGTTAGTTTTACAAAGAGAGGAATTTAAACAAAATTACATACTTTTTGGATATAAGATCAAAGGACATAAAGAGTTAAAGATGGGCACTGCTTAATTAAACAACCTCAGGACCTAAAATACAAACCCTGGCAATTCAAATAATTAAAATGCAAAATGTTAGCCTAAGTCATATGCATTTTTTCAGTTAGTCCTATTCGATAAGCTTAATATATTTCAATACCCCCCAATATTAGGCTATCTCAAAATACATCTGATGTCATAATTCCTTCTAGTGCATACAATCCAAGACGTAGTAATATTACCTTTTCTGTCAATAATTGACAACTAATTAGTCTATAGAATGGCAATTTAAATAAACAACAAAATAATATTAAAATTCAAATTGGCAATTGAATAAACAACAAAATAATATTAAAATTCAAATGCTTCTAAATTGCAGTCTAAGTTACGAGTTGTAGGCAAAAAGTTTGCTCCGTGTTTTTTAAAAAAGTTGGACCTTTCCCAACTGCTGATAGGAGAGCAAACGATAACGCCCTCCCACCAGCCAATCAGATTCCACGTCAACAAATGGCAAATTTCCAAATAAGCCATCGGCCCCGTTAATTTAAATGACAGGTGTTTCTGTGCCCAACTGAGAAAGAGGACGGTCGGTGCTCATATCAGCAAGGTAATTGTGTTCTTTAGCCGCTGAACTGCTGTAATGGTAATAGGCAGCTGTAATTTTAGTCAGGAATATTTAGGCAGAAAATGGTGTTTCATACAGTATATTGTGAATGTTGGTAAATAGACTTGTAAAGTAAAAATAAATCAATTGCTGCTTTAAATATGTTGAAATAATCAGATTTTTAAAAACGTGAGGAGTGGTGTTAGTATAACCATTAGCTATGCACAGCTACTATTACTTTTCTTTGTTTTTTTTTATGTATACGGCTGAGCGAAATTTAATGTCTAGACTTATTTGAACGACTAGCTGACTAAAACACAAAAAACATAAACGTGCACTAGGTTTATAATTTGCAGGTGCATGATGAAGTTGCCCCGTGTTTGTTGTACAGTTTTAGATTTATTAAAGAAGTGTTTAGGAGTACAGTTTTATACGGAAAGTGAGTATACTGTATGTGGGATCGCAGCCTGTTAAGTGCTATTTTTGCTTGAAAGAGTTTGCGCTTCCTAGAGCACATGGACACAGTAAGAGCACGTGGACCAACTTCCTCATACTTTGTAGGAATACGTCAAGGGTCGCCAGATATTCTCAACCTATTTGGGAGACATTTGATTCCATGTAATAAAACTTGTAGGCTTTCTTTAAAATGCGAATACACAGAAACGTGAGTTTTATGTTTGAAAGCCTCGCCCCGTTCTTTTTTGGGGAATTTATTCTGATTTGGGGTTGTGTGTGACTAAAAAATAATAATAATAATAATAAAATAAATAAATAAATATATACACACAATAAAAAATGCAATTTAAAATAATAGCTTTTTAGCTTTTTAACTGTCATTAAATGTTTACAATGCAAATCCATCTAGATCCACTTATTTGGTAAACAAAGCAAGTCTCTCATATAATAATCAGCTAAAAGTCAGAAAATATAACTTTACAAACTGTATTGTAAATAAATCAAATAAACACTTTCATATTAGTTAATAAAAACTCATATTAGTCAATATTATTACTGAAATTAGTTTAAACTGAATAAATATAAATATACACACATTTACACAAGTAAAGAAATAGACTCAATAACAGACTAAAAATGGGTGTTTTTATTGTACTGGGCTGTGGCTGGAAGGGCATCTGCTGGAATAGTTGGCAGTTTATTCAGCTGTGGTAAGCCCTGATATAATCAGGGCTAAGTCAAAGCAAAATGAATAAAAGAATTAGTTTAATTCACCAGAAAAGCAAAAACTGATTAAAAAAAATGTAACTTGAATGCAAAGATATTTTCCTTCCATTCATTTCAAAGGTTTCCTCAACTTAAATATTTTCTGAATACAATTTCTTAATAGCAACAACAACATCGAAACAAAACATCGAAACTATGCTGGTCGCACTTTTTTTTGTCTTAGTCATTATAGCTAATGGCATAAGTATTATGTCAGCAAACCTGAAAGTATGCCAGATACAATGTTTCTAGAGTTTGGCCTTTTAAATCAATGGATAATTGTGTATAAAATTTTTAATACTTTAAATTAAGATTACATATAATTACTCAATTATTTATCTTAAATGTAACATATTTCATTCCAATCATGTTCTTTCAACATATGGAAAATTCAAGGTGGTCAAAATCTACATTATAATAAGTTAAATATTTTGTGAACATTATTCTGGATTTAAACTTTTCACAGGGAACTATTGAGGAATAATGCCTTCAGTCCCCTCCAACAAAGAGAATGACACCTCTCCCTGCCCTATTTTGGGCAAAAACCTCAGTGGCACGAATAATGTAGATAAGAAGTTGGGTGCGGATGATGGAGACAGACCCCAACAGCTGAATAAAGAAATTGCCACTGCTGACCCTAAATGGATTCGTCCTGACCTGCCAAGCAGATGTACATGGAAACCAGGAATGTCTCATGAAAATTCCCCTCACACATACTTTCCCAGGTAATGCATAATTATTACTGTACTACCACTGTAGTAAAATGGTGAATACGTTAGTACGTCAGTACCGCTGGTGTAATGTAAAGGTGTAAAGTAATAATGCCTATTTATATTATATACAGTATCTGCATTTTACTTCAGCATTTAAATTTCTGGTAACTTTAACTTTTACTCTTCTACTTTTTTTCAATAAATTCTATACTTTTACCCTAATGCATTTACCTGAAGGACATTTGTTACTTTCTACAAAATGAAAATAAGACATCATATGGGTTTTAATATCTCATTTTGTTTTCTTTTGGAGAATGTCTTCTTTGTTTTATTTTGGTGTCAATTATAGCAGTTTTAAATGTTTTAAAAACCGTTTTGAGGTCAACATTATTAGCCCCTTTAAGCTAGATTTTTTTTAATACTCTACAAAACAAACCATCATTATATAATAACTTGCCTATTTACCCTAACCTGCCTAGTTAACCTAATTAACTTACCTAAGCCTTTAAATGTCACTATAAGCTGAATAGAAGTGTCTTGAAATAATTTACTGTCATCATGGCAAAGATAAAATAAATCAGGTATTAGAAATGAGTTATTAAAACTATTATGTTTAGAAATTTGTTGAAAAAATCCTCTCTTCGCGCTCTCTCTCTCTCTCTCTCTCTCTCTCTCTCTCTCTCTCTCTCTCTCTCTCTCTCTCTATATATATATATATATATATATATATATATATATATATATATATATATATATATATATACACACATTGGAAGTAGGTGTTATGCCAGACCTACCCATCCCCCTCCTACTTGCAAGAGACTGACCAGGGTTTGAAGAGCTTTTCTCCATCATTGCAATATGGAGCAACAGATCACGACACAGACCCCGCACTCAAGCCCCGTTATCACTAATGCGTTGTAGTTTGAAAACGCGTAAGTTCGCCTCTCTGAATGGGGCTTTTCCTCAAGATTAAGTAACCTACACACAGTTAAATTTCTGCATCCTCTCCTTGTAAGTTCAGACTTCGCAAGTTTGATATGGAAAACAGACTCCCGAGAACATGTCGGGTAAATCTTTAAAGGGAACGGTGTACCTTATAACTTTATTCACACCATCCTGGCTACATTGTTTAATTTTCTTAACAATAAAATAAAAACATGAAGGAACTGCTATTTTAATATTAACAACTTAACAGACAGCAGAAATTTTAAGGCGTTGTGCTGCATATATGAGCGTCATCTTCATTGCATGCGTATTCATAACAAAACAGAGTCTAACATTACTGCCTTCTTTCATTTTCATTGAAATTACAAAACATGCCCTCTCTTTTGCTTAATATCAGTTTAATAATCAATAATGGCCATTATAAAAGAATAACGAACAATAAGTTTATACATTATAGTAAATAAAGGCAAGGAATTACTCAATATACAGAATGTACGTGGTTACATTAGTTATTAACTTATCAGGCAAAACACATTACCCGAGAACAAGTATTAGATTCAAAAGACCAAAGTTGGGGAATATGTTGTTAGATACAGACAACAAGATGAATTAAATTTGCTATAGAAATAAAGATGAATTGAATTGTCTTGTTAGAAGGTAAACATTCTGCCCAGCCTGATGTCCTGAGCACTCTAGGTAAGGTTTTTGTCCAGGATATCCCTGGACTTGGCCTCATTTATCTTTCCCTCGATTGTAATCAGTTGTCTTGTCCCCCCAGCTGAAAAACACCCCCACAACATAATACCGTCACCACCATGTTTTACTGTTGAGGCTGTATTGGACAAGTGGTGTGCCATGCCTGGTTTCCTTCCACAAATGCAATTTAGGATTAAGGCCAAAAAGTTGTATCTTGGTCTCATCAGACCAGAGAATATTATTTCTCACCATCTTGGATTACTTCAGGTGTTTTGTTTTAGCAAACTTTACTGAGGAGAGGCTTCCGCTCTGCCAGAAAGCCCTGACTGGTGGAGGGGCTGCAGTGATGGTTGACTTTCTACAATTTTCTCCCATCCCCCGACAGCATCTCTGGAGATCAGCCACAGTGATCTTTGGGCTCTACTTTACCTCTCCCACCAAGGCTCTTCTCCCAAACGTCTTCCATTTAAGGATTATGGAGGCCACTGTTCTCTTAGGAACCTTTTTTTGTTACCTTTTTTATGAATCTTTGTTATGACCTTGGCCAGATTTTTATAACCTTGTCCTACTTCTGTCTCTGAGCTCTTCAGGAAAGTTGCTTTGAAATGATTCTCATTTGTTCTGACATGTAATGTGAGCTGTAATGCCGTGGTCACATTAGAGTTTGCGCATGCAAAATTCGGTTGTACGGCGATGCTAAAGAGACAGGATTAAACTAGATGCTTAGACATTTAAAAAATTGAGCGATTGCTCCATACTTAAATTCTGTATAGAGAGGTCATGTTTTGATCTTCGATTGGTCTCACGCAGTCATGTGATGTGATTTCACAGGTCAGAGTTCAACAAGCTTGAACTTTGCAACAAAGCAAACTGCAAAACATGTTGCATGAGCTTGCGTTTCTGGTCTGAACATGGCTTAAGATCTTGTATAGACAGGTGTGTGGCTTTCCTAATCAAGTTTTATCAGTATAATCAAGCACTTCTGGACTCATATGAAGGTGTATAACCATATCGAGGATGATCAGATAAAATGGTCAGCACCTCAGTGTCACAGCAAAGGGTCTGAATGCTTAGGGCTATGTGATATTCCAGATTTTCTTTTTTTTAATAAAGCTGCAAAAATGTAGCTTTATTAACAAATACCCCCACCCCTGTCTCAGCAGGGTGTTTTCACACCTCTAGTTTGAAAAAAGTCTGGAAAGTGGATGAGTCCAGTTTTGTTTTGGTGAGAGTATTGAGTAGGCATGAGATGATAACCGTTTCAAGGTGCTGAAAATCATACGCAGCGAAAATCCTACATGATGGTAATAGTTTGATTAAGGTGTTTACCTCTTTACATTTGTAGAGCAGCATAAATTCAGATTTCACCATTTCCAGATGCAAAAAGCTCTTGGGTAAAAAAATGTAAAAAAAAAAAACAAAAAAAAAAAAAACATCATTGCGGCACATTTGTTAACGCAACAATGACAACCCATGTCACCCAACAATTCTTCTTCTTCCATTTGTTTAGTTAGCAGCACAATGTGACATCTTTCTGAACACCACAACAGGTAAAAAGAGTCTTTGAAGTTATATCATGCATATTGATTAAGTTGCAACTCATTCACAATAGAGCACTCTGATTGTTTCAAAGTCTTTCTCATAAATTAATGATAAAAAAATGTGTTTTGGGGTTTTGTGACTGTGGAGAGGTAAGCATGATCGAACATCCAATGAGGGGGGAGAGCATGCTCGGAGCCTGGCGGCCAATCAGCAGTCCAATCAGCAATAATAAATAACACCTGTTTATTCTAGTGATTGGACCGGAGAAGGAGAATTCTTTAGGAGAAGGAAGAGAGCAGTCACTCACACACACAGCTTCACGTGTGGTGGTTATAATTGAAAATAAAAAGACTTCTACTTACCTTATATCACAGATTCGCCAACCCTGTCTTTTTCTTCCCACAAAACATCAAACTTTACTACAGTGACCCTTTAGGGGGTCTGAATACTTTCTGTTACCACTGTATATATATAATGAATTTATTGACTTGTAACAACAAATCCAGGTCATTCAGGAAAAGCCAAAGAGATCAAACCTCATGTGACTTTCAGCTCCTCACCTCATACAAGGCTATTCAGTCTGGTATGCTGTACTGTGTTGCGGAGCGACAGAAAAAGTCCCGGCTAGTGGTACTAAAGTGCAAGACAGCCACAGTTCTGGAACTCGCTCACACCCATCTGATTGCTGGACAGCTGGAGACCACCAACACTATATAGGATCTAGGTTTCACTGGATGGGGCTAGACACCAAAGTAAAGAGGTATCGCCAGGCATACCCTTTTTGCCAATGAACTTCCCCTCATCTAGCTGTTCCAAGAACATTTGTTGCCAGGTCTAAATATCCATCAGTTTGTGAATGAAGTACTCTATGACGTCAGCTGAGGGGGAATCTCTGATTCCAGGCAGAAGTAGTTGGAGTGAGAACAAGAGAGCGAGTAGCCTGCCTGTGAGAAACAAATCTGATGGTAATAATGGTGTTTCTCACAGGTTTGTGTTGAATAATCCACTCAATCTACCCGCATTCTAAACTAGCTTTGGTGAGAAAAAGGGGAATACAACACAGCTGGTACGGTAAACATAGATTCCCCAGAGCATGCCTTATTTTCAATTTTTTAATGAATAAAGAGGTGAATGGCGTTACTCCGATGTGTCCTCTGGCCAGGAAGGTGAAAGTGTTCCAGAGGATTGTGCCACTCTGCAAAGAAGTGCGGATGAGTTTTTAGCTGATCAGTTGCTGGAATCTGAAGAGAAATAGAGAGTTAGTATGTGGAGTTCTCTCAGTCAGAGCTGGCCATTTTCTCTTCTTAAATATGGGTGGCTTAACAGCACTTTAATTAGCTGCAGCTGTGTGTGTGTGTGTGTGTGTGTGTGTGTGTGTGTGTGTGTATATAAGTATGTATGTATATCAAAATTTATCAAAATTATTAGCCCCTTTAAGCTAAATTTATTTTTCTGATAGTCTACTGAACAAACCATTGTTATACAATAACTTGCCTAATTACCCTAACCTGCCTAGTTAACCTAATTAACCCAGTTAAGCCTTTAAATGTCGCTATAAGTTGATTGGGCTAGATTGACTGATTGGGCTAGTGCTGGCTCGTCACTAACAATTAGAGTTTAAGTTTATGACTGCTTGTCATGGATGTGGATGCAAATGCAAACTTAGAATTAAGAAGCAGCAAGACTGACCTGACCTGATCTGTTCACACGAGCAAAAGAAAGGTGAATACCAAATGAAAGGATCATCATACGCATGGCGAGACAGCATATCCTCACTCACTGACGAGGGCTTTGGTGCCATGCCTGGAAACAAAACTGTTGTGTTTGGTTCTCTTTGAAATAGACTGTACAAAAAGTGATGCTTGTGCACCCACAGTCCTGCTGCTTGCAAAAGCTCAAGATTTTTACGAAAACATATTTTTAAGAAGCAGTGGTTGCCACTTTTGCTTTACCCATTCATCATGAATGGGTCTAATGTTAACCGTGTGCGTGTGATCATCCTTTTATTATCACACACAATATGTTTTTTTTTTTACAGAAATTTTGTTAATATGGCTTGATTATCATGCTTTATAATAACATTGCTTTAATAAGAGATTAACTCTCCATATATGTATAGTTAGCTGGTGATCTGTGACCGTTAGCCTGCACAGACTACTGTGCATAGTTACATACATTACATAAATGGCAATAATTGTTTTAAATGTCAACTGTATTTTTAAGAACATTTTTGTTGAATTAAAATTCTATGTATAAAGCTACATTTAATTTGTTTTGACGCAATATTTAAATGTTGCTGCTTATAAATAAATAGTTTGGTATGTTCGGACAAAACTTTGGTAAATACTTAGTGTTGAGTTCTGAAAAGTAATGTGAAATAAAAACTGATTGCAATGTGACGTACTGTATAAAACTGTTTGCTCATGCTCATTGCGCAATGTTCAATTGGATTTAAATTTAATTGTACAGTGCTTTTTACAATAATTATTGTTTCAAAGCAGCCTTACAAAAGGTGCATGTTATTATATTATTTTAGAAAAGGTTACAATCAAATATAAGTTATTATATATAGACATAGTTAACCTGCAATTTTATTGCATAAAGGTAATGTCTGTATATGTGTGTATATGTTTAAGAAGCATATTTGTATTAAGTGTAAGGTGATAAACAACAAACAACAAAGTAAAATGAATGAAGAGGCATGTAGACACAATATTGAAATCAAGTATAATTTTAACATGCCCAAGTCAAATTTCTAAAATATATTTTCTCAACAACAAAATTTTGACAAAATATAAAGTCAGTAGCTAATAACTTTGGAAAACCACTAGCCACAGTGGCTGGTGATCAAAAAAGTTAATGTCATCCTTTGGTATAATGATAAACAGATGCCACGATCCAGTTCAGTTCACATTATTGGGCCCACGGTATGGTTCGGTTCAGTTTGCTAAGGGGGCATCTGTCTGCTATTTGAATAAAAGTGGCAAAAATATCTGTTGTTTCTTTAAGAAATCGGCTTTTCATATTGACTTCTTGTAAATACTGACTTAGATGACATTTCTTCACGTAGGACTGTATTTAACAGCAGGAAAGATAAATTCCTGCTCTTTGAAAGATGAGTGGATTTTATTTGCTGGGTCTATTAAGGCTGAAAAGAATCACTGAGTTACTATGGCTGTGACCTCATATAAACAGATTTTTGTTTAATTTCTGTGAATAAATATTTGCTCTCTATGCTGTATTAGTGTTCTGTGTATCAAGGTATCATAATAATACAGTACTGTAATAATACCACATCTAATAATGATAATACAACATCTGATACAGTACTGTAGAATAGTTTTATTATTATCATTCAGTCACAGTTTAATTGTGTATATTTTAACTGCTTTTAGCCAAATGTCATTAATTGCTGTAAAAAAAAAAAAAGTCTGATGTGGGGATTTTCCTTAAGTCTTTCTTTCCTGCTTGCTTGCTTACTTTCTTCAATTTCTTGAAGGACAAAAGCTGAGTGCATTCTACCCAACATATTGGGCAAGATTGGAGACACACCGCTGGTCCACATAAACAAGATCTCTAAGATATTTGGATTAAAGTGTGAACTTTGTAAGTGATTGATTCCTGTTTCTACTTTTTGAACAGTAATACTGTAGATATACTAGTAATTTTTTTAAGTGGATCAAAACCTTTCATCAATGTTCTAACTAATGAACAACACCTATTCTTGCCTTATGACAATTTTGAAAAATTAAACTTCAACTGGCTGTATTGTTACATAAAAGTCTTGAAGCAGAAGTCATTTATATAAGTGACAACAAGATCTAGTAAGAACAGTTATTTCATCGGCTATTTTTGTATGTCTGCAGTGGCAAAGTGTGAGTTCTTTAATGCTGGTGGTAGTGTGAAGGACCGTATTAGTCTGCGTATGGTGGAGGATGCAGAAAGGGAAGGCATTCTCAATCCTGGAGACACCATTATAGAGCCCACCTCTGGAAATACAGGTAACACAAACACTAAATGTAGTGGGGCAAAATGTATTTGATTGTCCATGCACAAAGAAGTGATACATCTATAATTGTAATGGCAGATTTAAGTTAACTGCGAGAGACAGAATGGCAGCAAAAATATTTTTAAAATATATTGTAAAAATGTATAAACTGAATTCCATTTTAATGAGTGGAATAATTATTTGACCCAATTGCAAAACACAACTTCAAATCCTTTTTGGCATCATTTTTGGCATCAGGCTTTTCTTGTAGTTGGCCACCAGTTTTGCACTTCTCAGGTTTCATCTAAGTTATGATTTTGTCCGACCCCTCTAGGTAGATCCTATCCAAGTTATTAAGGTTGTGAGGCTTGACATTTTGCAACTTAAATTTTCAGCTGACTTTACAAATTCTTTATGCGATTTAAGGTCTGGAGATTGGCTTGGCTACTCCAGAACCTTAATGTGGTTCTTTTTGTGCCACTTCTTTATTGCCTTGGCCATGTTTTTTGGGTCATTGTAATGCTAGAATATCTATCCCATTTTTAATGGTTTTCTGCCAAGATCTGACAGCACATGGCCCCATCCATCATCCCTTTGATGCTGTGCAGTTGTCCTGACCCCTTAGCACAGGGGTGTCCAAACTCGGTCCTGGAGGGCTGGTGTCTTGGAGAGTTTAGCTCCAACTTGCCTCAACACACCTGCAGGGATGTTTCTAGAAAGCTTAGTAAGAGCTTGATTAGCTAGCCCTGGTGTGTCTGATTGGGGTTGGAACAAAACTTTCCACGACACCGGCCCTCCAGGACCGAGCTTGGACACCCCTGCCTTGGCCGAAAAACACCCACAAAATTAAATGTTTCCATCTCCATATTTGATGTTTGGAAGAAAGTTCAATCAGTCTTCCATGTCTACAATCTTGTCTTTGACATCCTTTGGACACCTCTTTGGTGTTGGCCATGGTGGAGAGTTTGAAATCTGATTGATTTAATGTTTTTGTGAACAGATAACTTTTATACACATAAGAAAACTGAGATTGTGTGTGTGTGTGTGTGTGTATATATACATACATGCATACATACTGTACATACATACTGTACATACATACATACAGTTGAAGTCAGAATCAGAATTATTAGCCCCCCTTTGCATTTTTTTTTTCAAATTTTTCCCAAATGATGTTCAACAGAGCAAGGAAATTTTTACAGTATGTCTGATAATATTCTTTCTTCGGAAAAAAGTCTTATTTGTTTTATTTTGGCTAGAATAAAAGCAGTTTTTAATTCGTTTTTTAAATATTGTCAAACTTATTAGCCCCTTTCAGCTATATATATTTTTTCAAAAACTTGCCTAATTACCTCAACCTGCCTAGTTAACCTAATTAACCTAGCTTAAATGTCACTTTAAGCTGTATAGAAGTGTCTTGAAAAATATCTAGTAAAATATTATTTACTGTCATCAAGGCAAAGATATTAAAAAATGAGTTATTAAAACTATTATGTTTATACATATACATATACTGATACTTTTGTCATCTACATTTCACCATTCCATGTATGAATCATTTTGAATGTTATGTTAATCATAGTGCCCTTTTGTAGTGTTTTTTTTTTTCCTTATATATGCGCAAAATATTCAGGTCTTAAGGAGTTTGGTTGTGTTCACTTTGTGCAGGTATTGGTCTTGCACTGGCTGCAGCGGTAAAGGGTTATCGCTGTATAATTGTTATGCCTGAGAAAATGAGCATGGAAAAGGTAAAATTAATTCCAGTTGTAGCAAAACCTGATTTGATGAAGTGATACAAGAGTCTTTTCATAGGTTGATGTGTTGAGAGCTTTGGGAGCAGAGATTGTCCGAACACCCACCAGTGCTCGGTTTGACTCCCCAGAGTCACATGTGGGAGTGGCTTGGCGCTTGAAAAATGAGATCCCTAACTCTCATATTCTGGACCAATATCGCAATCCCAGCAACCCCCTGGCTCATTATGACACCACTGCAGAGGAAATTCTGGAGCAATGTGATGGTAGTTGTTTTATTTTTTTATTGTTTCTCTCTGACTTTGTTCTTGTCTTTTTTTGCTTTTGAACTTAGCAGCACAAATGGAGCTCACTCTTGCTGTGTTTGTCCTGTTGTCTTAAATAATTTACTCACCTGTGTCCAGGGAAAGTGGATATGCTGGTGGCAGGAGCTGGCACAGGTGGCACCATTACTGGCATCGCTCGGAAATTGAAGGAAAAGTGCCCAAATATTAAGGTATACATAGCTCGTTTTGTTTGTGTGTGTGTGTATATATATGTGTTAATTTTATAAGAGCATGCTGCAATTTTGTAATCTTACCACTTATAAGTTTGTGATTGGGCCCAAGTAATGTGAATGGGCCTGATGTGGCAGGGTAAATCTCAACAATGAAGTCTGTCTGTGTTTTGCTAGATTGTCGCTGTGGACCCAGAGGGCTCAATCCTTGCTGAGCCTGATGAACTGAACCGAACAGATAAAAACCAGTATGAGGTGGAGGGCATTGGATATGACTTCATACCCACTGTTCTCGATAGATCTGTGAGTGACTCTAGATAAGGGTGTAGATACTGTAGATCTAATGTACTTTTTCTTGTTTTTACACTAACATATTATTTGCAGATTTTTTTCACTCCTACCACAGACAACCATTTATGTAAACATAATGATTGTTTAATTTTTTTTATTACTGTATTTTTGTATTATACTCCCTTTTCATTTTATCTGTTCTTCTGTAAAATTTGACACATGAAATCAAGGGCCATGTTGTATGTTTACATCAGTTACACTTTTTTTGCTATTCTGTTCATTACCAGTAGATGGAGATAGAATTCAAGTTTTTCTTACACCATCCTATTTTTGAGAACCAGTTAAATCCAAATCATTTAGGTCTACACTGAAACCACTATGTTTTTTCAGTTGGTTGACAAATGGTACAAATCCAAGGATGAGGAATCATTTGCCATGGCCCGAATGCTTATAAGAGATGAAGGGCTATTATGTGGTAAGCACATTGTCTTTTATTACAGTTTTTCTTAATTGCTAAAAAAAAAACTATAACCATTGTTTAGAACTAAAATTTCAAAACTATAATGCCATTTTTGAAAAAGCACATCCATTTCTCTAAACTTTAACCACTGCTCCCTGCTTTGAAACAAGAGTTATAGTTGGTGAACTGCAACTGCAAACTGTATGTTTGGTGAACTGTCTACACAAAAATCCCAACGTTACAAAGCACTAGCATTCAATAATGTTAACTCAAGTCAGCACAGCTTGAGCTCAGTTTGAGCACGGCTCAAAATTTATCACACACTAATCAGAAACTTCGATGGATAGAGTGGTGAAGAAAGAGAAGACAAGGAAGAAAAAGTAAAGGACAACAGAGTGGTGGAGGAAGAAAAGAAGAAGATGGAGGAAGAGAAGAAGATGATGATGAAGAACAGGTCAAGGACACCAGAGTAGAGGAGGAGGTGGAGGATGATGATGTCCTTTATTTTTAAAGAGATAAATGCCATCAGCCTCTGTACAATTGATCACATCCTCCGAAAGAATCAATTCTGGATAAAACAGGCATACTACTCTAACAGAGTGAAAAACCAATGAGTGGATGTAGATTGTTACCATGTAGATTAGGTCAAAGCAGCTTCACTTAGAATATTATAGTAAATTAAAACAGTGTCAATTCAGTTTTCAGAGTTTGTTCAGTTTAGCTCAGTTTAGTGTGGTTTAATATTCAACACTGAGAGTCCAAACACTGAGGAGCAAATCCATCAATGCGCAGCTCTGCAGGTCCCGAACCTTGCAAGCCAGTGGCTACAAAAAACTTCACCAATAGGCCAAAGTGAAGAATTTAAAAAACCTTGAGAGAAACCAGGCTCAGTTGGGCACGACCATTTCTCCTATGGCCAAACGTCTTGTGCTGAGTTGCAGTCTAGGTGCTGAAGGCTGGAGAACGTTATACGTTAGTGAAGGCTCGTCTGTCCCTGGAGCATCACAGGAATCAGTCACATGCTCTCTACTTCTCCAAGACCACCACAGCAGCTGCTCAGGATACAGCCTGGTCCAGGATTATGTAAACCTTGTAATCATCTCGTCGCTGGTCTTGGATCACATCAGTGGCGCTGCATAGTCTCTGAGGGCCTTGGGATGAGTATCCCCAGGTGGAAATATAGAATAAAGAGAATAAAGCTTCATAGTGTATACAAACGAGATGTAAAAAAAAAAACCCTGCGTAGAGCAAATTCACACTTTATACCCCTATGTGATGCATTGAGTGTATGCTTTATTAAAAGATATGGCTTTAATCTAGTTTTGAATCTAGTTGGTTAGATAAACAGGAGCTAGATTATTTAAAGCTTTATAGGTAAGAAGCAATATTTTAAAATAAATACGAAACTTAACAGGCAGCCAGTGTAAGGAGGATAAAATTGGGGTGTTATGATCATATTTTCTAGACCTGGTAAGAACTCTGGCAGATGCATTTTGTACTAGTTAAAGTTTGTTAATAGAGGGTACTGGGCAACCAGTAAACAGAGCATTACAGTAATCCAGCCTAAAAGTCATGAAAGAAGGCAGTTTTTATGACATGGGATATATTATTTTCCAAAGTTAAATTGCTGTCTAATATGACACCCAGATCTTTTATAGTAGAGCTAATGCTAACTTTGTATCCTTCTGATTCCAGGTTGAGTTGTGAGATCTGCTGTGTACAGGATTTAGGCCCAATAAGTAATAATTTTGTTTTGTCTGAGTTTAAGAGAAGGAAATTGTTGGTAATCCAGACTTTTAACATCTTTAATACACTCAGTTAGCTTAGACAGTTCAGACGTCTCATCAGGTTTAGTTTAAATATATAATTGAGTGTCATCTGCATAGCAGTGAAAGCTGATCCCATGTCTTCTAATAATGTCTCTCCGGGGTAGTATGTATATTCTAAACAGCAAAGGGCCTAAAACTGATGCTTAAGGTACTTAAGGTGATGCTTTACTGGCCTGATTTGTGAAAGCTGTCTATTAATATTCACAAACTGATAACGGTCAGCTAGGTATGACTTAAACCATTGTAGGGACTGTCCCTGTTCACCTGTAGAATTTAAGTGGTCTATAAGGATATTGTGGTCAATGGTGTCAAATGCAGCACGAAGATCGAGTAAAATTAACTGCGATATGCACCCCTTGGTCAGTATCTAAGTGTAAATCATTGGTTATTTTCACTAATGCGGTTACTGTGATGAGCCCTGAAACCTGACTGAAACAATTCAAAAACATTATTCATCTGCAGAAAGGAGCATAATTGGGCAAAACAACTTTTTCTAGTATTTTAGACATAAATGGAAGATTTGAAATAGGCCCATAATTAGCTAAATTGCTGGGATCCAGTTGCGGTTTCTTAATAATAGGCTTAATAAAAGCTAGCTTGAAAGTAACATGGCCTAAAGATGAAGAAGAGTTGATAACGTTAAGTAGAGATTTTCCTATAACAGGTAGCAATTCTTTCACTAATTTTGTTGGAATTGAGTCCAACATACACATAGCTGGTTTAGAACTATTTATAATTTTATCTAGCTCTTCCTGTTCTATGATCTTGAAGCACTGTAGGTTATTTTGATTCAGTGAAATGTTTACTAGATCTGAAGTATAAGGCGGTGCAGAAAGTTTAACATCTTCTATTTTCTGTCTAAAGCAGGGGTGACCAACCCTGTTCCTGGAGAGCCACCTTCTTGCAGATTTCAGTGGCTACCCATGTCAAACACACCTGAACCAATTAATTAGGACCTAAACACCACATGATAATTACAGGAAGGTGTGTTTGATATGGGTAGCAACTGAAATCTGCCGGAAGGTGGCTCTCCTGGAACAGGGTTGGCCACCCCTGGTTTAAAGCCTTCTATTTTATCAGTGAAAAAAAATCATGAAGTCATCACTACTAATTTGCGGTTGTTCCAAAAATGACCAATTATTTGTTAATTTAGCAATGGTGTTAAATAAAAATCCTGGATTATTATGATTGTTTTCTATCAGTTTGCGGAGGTGCTCAGCGGTTGCAGATGCCAGGTTTCTGTGAGACAGAGTGCATTAAGATTGTTATCTTTTATTTCATTTATGATAAGTGCTTTAGGTGCTAGTGACCTGGGGCCTCATGTACGAAGACTTGCGTGGAAATCTTACTAAAACATTGCGTACGCACAAAGCTGTAAATGTGCGTACGCAGAAAAAAATTCAGATGTATGAAACACTGCGTACGCCGAATCTCACGCATATTCTTTTGTACATCTGAATGAACGTGAAACTGAGCGCAACATGCACGAGCACAAAACCCCTCCCTGCCTCCTCCCCCGTATGAATATGCTAATGACTATGCTAATGGCAAAACCCAACGAAAAAGCAACGGCAAAATCAAGCAAAAAGAGAAACTTTGAACAGAATGTGAAATGGAGGTGCTGCTTTCGGAGGTAGACCGGAGAAAAGCGGTGTTATTTGCAAGTTTGTTCTCCGGAATTAACAACAAAAGAAAAAAATAGAGTGGGAGAGTTTAGCTGATACGGTTAACACAGTTGGGTCTGAACATCGCACTGAGTGCATTTAAAAAAGAAATAGTGTGGTTTATATCTGTAAAATGTTGCAGTACCCTTAGCAGTCTCAGTGGCGCACCTCATAAGAAGCATGTGATCTTGTACTGACACGCTCGAGCATAAACTCGGCTCGAATCCAGCGTCTGATAAACTCTTTCTTCTTTTTTTCCCCGCTACATATCAGATTTTGCCCACTATTTATCACGAGAAAGACAAGTAGGAATCATCAATAAGTTTGTGCATCATATTTTATTTTCACATTTATTGAATGGAAATGTTTCTGATTCACGCATGCAAATTCATCTTCAGATAGTGTCTTTATAGCAATGTGTGTGCAGTAGATTGCTCAGATTACATTGGGAAAACAGGCGACCGCTGCAAATTGTGCTTTAATGTTTAGCTGGTCAACTGTGTGGTATGGAAATCTTACATACCTACTATATGAACCCGTCTCATACAGCTGCCATTGCAAGGCTCAGACACTTTGTAGAGAAGAATTTAACACAACTGCCTCTAGGAGTCGCCAATGGAAATAAAACAGACACGCACAAAAAATGTGCGTACGCCTGCCAGAAACCTGCCGTGAACCTGCGCACATTCCCACGTTCAGTTCATTGTTAGTAAATCCAAACGTGAGCGATTCTGAGCGTGAAATCTGGCGTACGCAAAGTTTTTGTGCGTACGCAGCGTTGATACATGAGGCCCCTGATGTCTAGGAGACCAAGCTTTACAAAATTTGTATTTTCACTTTTTAGTTTCTGGTTTGATTCTTAATAGATCGAAGTCTCTATGGGGGTAGCCAGACATGTATTACTGTGATTTAAGTGGGACGAACAAGAGTTTAGTTTACGAGGCATAGTTCAAGAAATGTTTTTAAGCAAACCAGAAAACCTAACTTATGCATTTACATATATGTTAACAAATTGTGGCTTAATATGTATGATAAGTAATATCATTATTGTAGTTTGTACCTGTAAGTATACACTGCATTGTTTGCATTTTTGTCTCTTTTGTCAGGTGGTAGTTCAGGCACTGCCATGGCAGCTGCAGTAAAATTTGCCAAAGAGCTGAAGGAAGGACAGCGGTGTGTTGTGATTTTGCCAGACTCAATTCGCAACTACATGTAAGTATATTAATATTAATAATTCCTTACATTTATTTAGTGCTTTTCTGGATTCTCAAAACACTTTACACATTTTTGGTGAGAATCTCAATTTACCACCAGTGTGCAGTATCCACCTGGGTGACGCGATGGCACCCATATTGTGTGCCATCGCAGACCTAACAGTAGCTGATAGGTGGAGAGGAGAAAGTGTGATGAAGCCAACAATGATATAGGGATGCTAGGAGGCCATGAGATAGAGACCAGTGGGCGAATTTTGCCAGGATGCCGGGGTTAAAACCCTTCTGTTTTTCGAAGGACATCCTGGGATTTTTAACAACCACAGTGTGTCAGGACTTCGGTTTACCGTCTCTTCAGCAAAGACGGCAGCGTTCACTGAGCAGTATAGAGTCCCTACACAGACCACAGGTTGAGCGCTCCCTGCTGGTCTCACTAACACCACTTCCAGCAGCAACCTAGCTTTCTCATGTGGTCTCCCATCCAGGAACTACTGAATTGCAAAGAGCTTGCTGCCTGCAAAAGTATATGACAGTATAAGTGTCAGAGAGACAAGTCAGAGAGTTGCATAAGATTTGGCTGCAAGCGTATTCAATTTTATTATATATTTATTAGTTTTTCTTCAGGAAAAACACACAGACTGGTTAAATTTAATATTAGATGTAACTAAATTACTTTAGTTAATAAAGTACTTAAAATATATTTTCACTCGTGGTTTTCCACTAATTTTCAACTTTACCACATGGTTGCAATACAATGTATAAGTACAATTTATAAAGTGTGCTATTAGTACAGTTCTGTTAAAAAAAATACACGCACACACACACGCACGCACGCACACACACACACACACTTAACTTTGCTCTGTTTTTACATGGCATAAGTGACAGGACACACGGTAATATACAATGCTGGATGAATATTCATATTCTTGAAGTGCAGCTGATCATAGAGAGCTGAACAGATCTTTTAATCAAAGTTGCTTTGCACAAGTCTTGTGGATATGATTATGTGCGTTACAAAGGAGACATGATAATATGTGGCTGTCAATAAATTCGGTGGGCAGGAAAAACCACACTCCTACATCATGTTGCGGTGAGCCTCAAAATTGAAGGAATTTGGATCCTGTTTTAACATCAGTAAATAAAAAAAGAGACTTATTGTGTTTATATCACTCATATATCACTATACCTACACACAGTTCTGTCCAAATACAGACAATCTTATTTGTCAACAATTTTGAAAGGGTGTCAATTTTGAACAGCCATTTTTTTTAAATAGATTTATTTATTTATTTTTATTAATACGCACAAAGGGAATAAACATATATATATATATATATATATATATATATATATATATATAGCAAAATGTGTTAATGCAACACTTTTCTGTGAGAAATAGCAGTAGCATTTTTATTTTTGTTTTTTTTACTGAGGACAAAATGTGCTATTTGTAGAAGCATATTTAGATTAAGCTGAAGTTATCACTAAAGATTTTTGTATTCAGAAATGGTACATTTATGGTATAAAAGTATACTTGCAGCCAAATTAATTGTCATTTTGCTACTGTTAAGTTTGCTATTTTGGAATAAGTGTTTTTAATTCTATGTAAAATATAATAAATATAACAATAAATATTGTATCCAAAAAACATAAAATCACAGCTGCCCAAGTCACTGCAGAATTAAATTAAAACTCTCCTGATTTGACCAAAACTGTTCGTCGCGAGCTCCAGAGGAACAATAGACATGGCCGGGCTACTGTAGCCAAACTGTTGGTCACTTGTGCCAATTCCAAATGTTGGTTTCAATTGTGCCAATAAAAATCTTGGGCTGTAGACAATATGAAACATGTATTGTTCTCTCTTGAGTCCAACTTCACTGTCTTATCCACTTTTATGAGAGTGGCGGTGTGGAGAAGCCGCAAAGAAGTAAACCACTCAGATTGTTACATGCCAAGTTTGAAGCATAATAGTGGATCAGTGATGGTTTGGGCTGAAATGTCATGCCATTCCCTAGGCCCAGTAGTTGCTAAACCATCCCAGAGGACCATGTGCACTCATTGGTTAAAAAATTACGAGGGTGATGATGCCCCAATACACACAGCAAAACTGGTAACAGAGTGGTTTGACGAACATATACGTGGAACATGTCTCATGGTCTGCACAATCACTGGATCTAAAAATTGTTGAGCAACTTTGAGGTGTTTTGGAGGAGCGAGTCAGAAAATGTCTTCCTCCACCAGCATCATGTTGTGACCCGGCCCCTTTTCTGCAAGAAGTATGGCTCAAAATACCTCTGGCCACTGTGCAGGACTTGATGCTGTATTGGTCACAAAAGGAGGCCCTACTTACACCATACTAGTAATTAATTTTTGTCTAAAACCAGGCTTTTCATTTTCATTGTCCAACCCCTGTATATTTTATTATACTTACTATCTTAAGTATACTGCACTTAAAATGTACTTGAACGTTATTTAAGTAGACTTAATTTAATGAACAACATATACTTTTTCCTAAGGGTGGCTTGCAGTGGGAATTGCTGTTAATTATTTTGTTGAAAATTGCCTCTTAAGGTCTAAGTTCTTGAGTGATAAGTGGATGTTCCAGAAGGGCTTTCTAAGGGTGGAAGACATCATGGTGAATAAACCCTGGTAAAGAGAAGATTTTTTTGTCATATAAGCATTAGATGTCATTATATCTTTACTGTCTTTATTGTGTTCTAGTGTTTGTGTGTGTGTGTATGTATGTATGTATGTATGTATGTGTTGAAATTAACAGGTATTTAAAATAACAGATGTATAACATTTACTTTTAACTTACCCTAACCTGCCATTATTGAAATACTGTTTCGTCTTGAACACATTTAAGCTGGTCAGTCTTTTTTTAATTATAAAACAAATTTTATACATTTTTACCTTTTGATGAAATGTAACTTTTTGAGGGGAAAATATAATAATATACTGTATAGTTATTGAGATATTATGCATAGGACACTGTGTGACAGCTGGCCCCACTCGTCTATATTAAACATACTTTATTTATGACTATTATGCAGTCTGCTATTTAGAACTAGTGCAACCTCTCATTAATTTTGGATTCTTTGTTCATTCTTTGTCCTTTAATTTCTTCCAGGTGGTGGAATCTCAAACTACAAAGTTTAAACCTCTCTGCTCCACTTACTGTGCTGCCTACAGTCACATGCCAAAAAACTATTAAAATCTTGAAAGATAAGGGCTTTGACCAGGCACCTGTCGTAAATGAAGCTGGGTGAGTGGATCTTATTGACCTAAAAATGATAACTAAAAAAAACTATTAGATTATAATAATATAATTTAATGTATTGGAAATATATTAAATATACCACTACTTATATATTAAAAACATGTATTAAAAAGATATTCCACAACATTCAATTTAAGAATAGAATGCACTTATGTTTGGCTTCCTCACTGCAGGTTGATTCTGGGTATGGTGACTCTGGGAAACATGCTTGCTTCTGTTCTAGCAGGAAAAGTCAAGCCTTCTGACCCCGTCAGCAAAGTGCTCTATAAACAGTTTAAGCAGGTGGGGTTAGTGCAGGAGTTGTAGAAAGAAAATTTTCAACTTGCCTACCTCATCTGACTTTACATCCTCCATGTTGCCTGTTTTAGATTCGTCTGACTGACAATATGGGAAAGTTATCTCGGATCTTGGAAACTGATCACTTTGCCCTGGTGGTTCATGAGCAAATTCAATGTAAGTGTTAGTTTTTCATGGTCAGACATACTAAATAGTGTTAAGTAATGATTTCTCATTGCTTGAATAATGTGCATTAACTATTCATACCATTTAAACTCAAACTTAAACGGGAGGAAATCTGATTTACCTCCATAAACTTTTGACTTTACATTATATTAGTTTCATTAAAAGTAATCTATTATTTTGTTATCTATCCCTGATGTTTACTTGGATGGATGTCCACCTGGTCCAGTTTTTTCTTTTGTTGGTCAGTTTACTGTATGTAAGAAAAGAGAGGTAGTCAAGGTAACAACTATATGAGTTAAAGTAAAACATAAATGTGTATACATTTTATATAAAAAAAGGAAATTAAATGTAGTTAATTGAATATAAGAGTATTCTTTAAACACTTAAGACTTTAATCTTAATATGTGCAGTTTTTACATTTGGTTAAAGTGTCAATCTAAATATGTTTACAGGCAATTCATTTGAAAAACAATTGAAAATATTATAAAACATCTACATAATTTTGATAATGTAAGTCTAATGTAAGCATTTTTGTTAATGTTATATGAATCCTTAAGTGTGTGTGTGTGTGTGTGTGTGTGTATGCGTATTACAATTAATTGTTTAAAGTTTAATGCTTTATGGCTCAATAGTATAAACATCACAGTATATATGCTGAACATTTTTTTAATTAATTTAGAGATGTAGACTTTAATAACATACATTGGAATTAAAATCGCATATTTTACATATGCTTTATTAGATTAGCCAACATGTCAACAGAAGCAAAAACGAATTTGAAATATTCATAACATATGAACTTACATTTTGTTTTAAAGCCCTCATCACTCAAGTGTACTCTCTGTAAGTACACTAAAAAAAAAACATATTCATACTGGCTAGGTCAGATCAGAAATGTAATGGTTATAATGCCGTAATATAATTTAAATGTTTAAATGACAGACACTACAGTACCTAATTTTTATTGTGTTTTTAATTATTTCAATGCTTATGCATGCACAGTACTCTGCTGAAAAATCCAGCTTAAACCAGCCTAGGCTGGTTGGCTGGTTTTAGCTGGTTGACCAGGCTGGTTTTAAAGGGGTTTTGGCCATTTCCAGGCTGGTTTCCAGCCATTTCCAGCCTGGTCTTAGCTGGTCAGGCTGGAAAATGACCAGCCAAATCCAGCTAAAACCAGCTTGACCAGCCTGGTTTAAGCTGGATATAGCTGGTTTTGGCTGGACTCCCAGCTTGGCCAGACTGGTCAAGCTGGTTTTAGCTGGTCATCTCCCAGCCTGACCAGCTAAGATCAGGCTGGAAATGGCTGGAAACCAGCCTGGAAGTAGCCAAAACCTCTCTTAAACCAGCCAACCAGCCTAGGCTGGTTTAAGCTGGATTTTTCAGCAGGGTATCTCAGACTGACATATGTTTTTTACAAAATTAATATCATATAACTAGATCAGGAATGGGTAACTTCGGTCCTGGTGAGCCACTGTGCTGCAGAGTTTTGCTCCAACACTAATCAAACACACCTGAACAATCTAATCTCGTTTGTGTCTTAAAAACACCAGAAAGCTTCAGGCAGGTGTGTTTAATTAGGGATGGAGCAAAACTCTGCAGGGCAGTGGCATTCCAGAACCGAATTCGCTTATCCCTGAACTAGATGCACAACCCCGAAAAGTTGGCGCATTTTGTAAATTACAATGAAATCAAAAAATGAAATCAAGTTTGTTATTTGCCTTGAGCTTTTACAAAAAATTGGGTCATTTAGACTTTCATGAGGGACAGATGCAAAAGCAAAGGTCTTTATGGGGCTGCAGCAGAGCAAACACTATGCATGACTGGGTATGTTTGTGTACAAATGTACCGTTGACATGGAGCCAAATATCAGAATAGTACAGGAAATATACTGCCATCAAGCTGATGTCTTTCCAAAGAAGTATTTGGTCATTAGATTGAGTCTTGTTCTGCATGTGTTACAACAGCGTGGTGTCAAAGAGGTAAATGTGCTTGACAGATTCTCAACATGGTGTACAGAAATGAGTTGCCAGGTAATGGACATATTTTTTATTTAAACGCTGGTCTTGCTCACAGCCAGGAGCAATAGGTTTGCCAGATAAATATTTTTATAATTATTTTTTTGTTTGTTTTTGAATTAGTCTATTATACCAATTTATTATTTTAAATTTTTTATGAATAAACCATTTTTCAATGTTGATTTGACCTAGAATTTTGATTGACGATGGTTGCCAAGTTTACAACTTCATTTAACAATATCAACAGCACTTTAGACACCTTCAAACTAATCAGGACATTTAATACCCTATTCTCTTCTCCTCCATCACCTCCTTATGAGCTTATAATTTAGCCTCCTTTTTCACACACAAAAAAACCCTTAATTTAGTATTTTGTTTTCCACCACAAACAACCCAAATCTCCATCAAACAACACCTTCTGAAGGAAATTCACTCACCTGCTTCTCCATCCTTACAGAGGGAGAGGTATACAAAATTCTCATCTCTGCCCATCCCACAACGTGCTCTCTGGACCCCATTCCCTCACACATCTGGCAGCACATTTCCCTTGCCATAGTTCCAGCCCTAACACACAAAACTAACACTTCACACTGACTCATTCTTAACCACTTTTAAGCAGGCCTGGGGAACCCCACTGCTCAACACTTTAATGGTTGAAAATTACAGACAGGTCCCTCCCATTCTTTTTATCGCTAAAACGCTGGAAAGGATCTGAACCTTGGACCTGTCTGCTGCTTTTGATATGGTGAATCTTCAGATTCTACTGTCCACCTTCCATGATATTGCGGCACAAACCATCCCTAATCCATCCTATGCTTCACTCCAGTTGTGCAACAGTCTGAGTGGTACTGTATACTTCTTTGGGGCTTTTCCACACCGTTACTCTCTCGGATGTGGGAAAGACAGTGAAGGTGAACTCATCAGAGAACAATACGTGTTTTACATTGTCCAGTCCAAGATTTTTACTGCTGGCACCATTGAAACCAGCATTTGTCATTGTCATGATTGACCAAAGGTGCTATAGCAGCCTGGCCATGTATAATGACCCCGTAGAGCACCCAACAAACTAATTCTACAGTGAGTTGGGCAGCTGTGGTTTTATGTTTTTTGGTTAGCACCCAGATATCCAATTCACACATCTTCTTTGGCTCGTCTTTCTTAGTGGTATGGTGACATTGTAGAAACTGTGTCTCTTGATAGATCACAGAGAGTTGCTATCTTGGTCACCAATGCTCCAGAGAGAAATGCATCAACAGTCAGACCCCCCTTTTTATTTTTTAAATCAAATAAGATTTTTGTTCAACACATTTTTAACCATAAGTTTTAATAACTTATCTCTAGTAACTGATTTGTTTTATCTTTGCCATAATGACAGTAAATAATATTTTACTAGATATTTGTCAACCCACTTCTATACAGCTAACAAGTGACATTTAAAGGCTTAAGTAGGTTAACTAGGCAGGTTAGGGTAATTAGGCAAGTTATTGTATAATGATAGTTTGTTCTGTAGACTATCGAAAAAATGTATAGCTTCAAGGGGCTAAACATTTACCTTTGAAATGGTTTTAAAAAATTAAAAACTGCTTTTATTCTAGGTGAAATTAAACAGGACTTTCTCCAGAAGAAAAAAAATATTATCAGACATACTGACTTATATACTTCAACTGTGTATATGTATATATATATATATATATATATACATACATACATATATGCACTAAACGCATGACTTTATTCTAGTAAACACTTTACTAGCACCTAGCACCTAATTCTCTGAGCACTAGCACTTCCTTTGTATAATTAGCACTTCTTGTGTGTATTGCCTCTTGTTGAATCTGTAAATGCTTTTCAGTTGTAAGTCGCTTTGGACAAAAGTGCCTGCTAAATGACTAAATATAAATGTAGGTTTGAACTTTTTTTCAAAGCACCTTTTATGGTATTAAACATGAAAGTAAAAATCAATGAATTTTACAAATGTGACATATTGGAAAACTATTGTTAAGCAACTGTAGCAAGACAACAGTGCTTTTGTCAAGACATTTGCTTGAATTGCTTTTAATAATGAATGATTTTTTGTTTTTATTTAGATCTTACAGATGGCTCCTCATCTCAAAAGCAAATGGTGTTTGGAGTGGTGACTGCCATTGATCTTCTCAACTTTGTGACTGCTCGAGAGAAAAGAGAGAGAACTATGTCAGAAACAGCCGATGAATACTGAATGCTTTACATCCTGCTTCAGTCTGAATGTGATGCACTACCAAGATTCAACAATGGAGAAATAGATGTCATAAATTAGTTACATTTAAATTTCAGCATTAGGTCTGGTCTGCTTTTTACAGCTTTTTTTCTTGCTTATTTCTTTTCATATTAAATTCAAAAGAATACAAAACATATGTAAACAAATCTAAAGTTACCTTGGAAAGCATCAGAACACTTCACTCTCACTTTAATTCAGCTCAGTCACATAGGGTCACATTAGGCACATTCAAATCAAGACTTGAAACACATCTGTTTAGCTGCCTTTCCTGAATGAGCACTGTGCTACGTCCGACAGTTTGCACTATGATGTCTTTTATCACCTGTTTTAACACATTGTAATCAGTTTGGATCATTTTTAATTCTTTTAATCATTTTTATTTTATATTTTATTTTATTCATGTTTATGTAAAGCACTTTGAAATTCCATTGTGTATAGCATTTGTTATATAAATAAACTTGCCTTGCCTTGCCTAATCCCTGATTTAGCAAGGGTTGCCCAGTGAACTAACCACCAATTACTCTGGCATGTTGTTTATTATTAAGATTTCCTTCTAGCCCAAGCATCAAAACAGTTTAAAATAATTTTAGATAATTTTACTGTCCAAGTTTTTGCATATTTGTTTTACTCATAACTGGCATTACTGTGCTTAAGTTTTCCTGCATAATTCTGATATAGTGCTGACATCAAAAATCACCGGTTGCACAACTTGCATTTATTAACAAAGAAGAAGAAGACAAATTTGACCTGTTTTTATTTGACTTGTTTAATGTGATTTTAAAGAGTCACTACATGACTTCTGCAAACAAGCAATCAATTAACAGCACCCTGGATAAAGCATCACATTGTAAAGTGTCCAATGAGGTCAATTTAATTAATCTTTATTATTAATCAACTGGCATGTTTTATTTATTTGTCATATCCAATTATTGTTTGCATTTGCTGCTATAATTTTGGATGCTGTTTTTTAAACAACTACCTTTGCACCAAATTCTTTAAAGTAGTGCTTGTGTACAATAACAAATAAAAAATTGTTTAGTATTTTTGTTGTATTTTGGATTATTCTAGCCTTCTTATCTCTCTATTTATAAAAATGTTTGTAAATTGCTATATAACAAAGAAATAAGTAGATACTGTTTGCTTCAAATATGTTTTGATTAACCTTTTTTTTTTGTCTGGAGGATCTATTCGAGAACACAGTGAGTGTTTAGATTTTCAAGATGTATTATTTTTAACTGAACACTTTGTTCCATTTCTGGCCTCCATTCAATGCTTATTTACTACAAAGATACTGAAGCATAAAAGATAAAGGTGTTTTCATTCTCCCTTTAGTCTTGATTAAAGTGTATTTTTATCTCAAGCTCTTGCGTTAGTTCTGTTCATGACGCTGTTCACTGAGAGAAAGCTTCAAACAAAAGCTGCTGACTGAGCTAAAACCTGGCCAAAGAATAAACCATCCATCCGGTGGCCTGCCTGGTCACCCATCCTAACTCCACTGACCAGTGCACCCCTCCTATGGCTGAGGTCTGTTTGCCAACTCTGAGTCTGTGGTGTGGAAAACGGACCTGCTGGTGGTTTACAGTTAAGCCTCACCAGCGTGCCAAGTAAAAGCCCCTAGGGATTACTCTAATGCTGCCTGACAAACCAGAGGGGAAGTCATCACATCTAGGATCGGAATTATCAGTTCAGAGCTGCACTGGTCCAACTGATAACTCTAGATGAGTTAAATGTTCCACACATAACACCTTACAATGCCTTTGCAAAGCCATTTTTTTATGTGTATCACTTACAAAGTACACTATATATACTTATTACAAGTTTAAGTAGATACATATATATTAAGCAAATTTATAGAATTTATGTAGTGTGCATTAGTTCAAAATTTACTTGCCCTTATATTAAACATCTTTACCCATCACCTACCTCTGTTTTCTCTTGACTTTCAGCATCCCTTCCCCAACCATACTCTATACCTTTTAACCCAATTCCTACATAAATCAGAGGGTGGGGGAGCGTGTTGGAATGGGGTTATGCGCTGCGCTTGGACCCCAATCTCCCTCTCTATGTTTATAAAGGGAATAATACAAGTTAGGGTTTATTTACAAACTCAGGACCCTCTCCCAGGACCTCATGCCTAATTTGCATATTCTATTCAGTCAAATATCTGTGTGTGAACTCCTGAAACTCAAATTTTCCAGTGCACATTTGTGTGATTCTGAGGACAAAGTCAACAAAGAAAACCTTATTGCCTGTAGACATTCATGTGCAATATTACTCAACCTCCACAAGTCTTTCAATAAAGTTCTTAAAAAGCCTTTACTGGAATTGTGGCTCATTCATCACTTGAAAAATCTTCATGTTTCTATGTTGTTCATATTGTCACTTGTTTCATGAATCAAGCTTCAGTGGATTTGGATGTATTCCTTGTGTTTATTGTCCTACAACAGCAAAGCGTTCATATATCAAGACTTTCCCACGCCCACATTTGACTTTAAAGATGATGTTCTTCTGCTTCCATTCCCTAAGGGGTACAATGATACATGGGTCCACAAAGCTGCAGCATGGACAAATCAATCCATAATACATTTCCTTTTTTTTTAAATAAATGTTAGCGTATTATAGTCAGCTTTAATGTCAGCAGTGTCCTGGCATGATGTCCATGCTAGTATAGTTTTTATTCCCTCAATCATTCATCACTGGGAAATACCCATACACTCATTCACACACATACATACAGACAATTTTAGCTTACCCCAATTCACCTGTACTGCATGTCTTTGGACGTGTTGGGGAAACCGGAGCACCCGGAGGAAACCCACACGGATGCCAGGAGAACATGCAAATGCCACAGAAAAGTCAACTGACCGAGTCGAGGTTCAAACCAGCGACCTTGCTGTGAGGTGACAGCGCTACCCACTACGCCACCCCATCAAGCCTAAAGTTTTTATAGCCCTTGAAATGTTTTTCTATTTCATAAGTTCATCTTGTAAGCATTAAATTGAGGGTTTTTCCTTCACTGCTTTGATCAAATATTTTAATTCCTTTGGTGATACTGCCTAAGATCCTTAAAGTTTTTCTGGTTAAACACATTTCAGTCTATTGGCAGCCATGTAAAGAAACTTTTTATTGTCTTACTGTTGCCAAAAACGAATAAATAAAAAACTTGGCGACACAGTGGCACAGTGGGTAATAACGCAAGAAGGTCACTTGTTAGAGCCTCGGCTGTGTCAGTTGGCATTTCTGTGTGGAGTTTGCATGTTCTCCCTGTGTTGGCATGGGTTTCCTGCAGCTGCTCCGGTTTCCCCCACAGTCCAAAGACATGCGCTATAGGTGAGTTGACTAAGCTAAATATGTTTGTAGTGCATGTGTGTGAATGAGTATTTGGGTGTTTCCCAGTGATGGGTTACAGCTAAAAGGGCATCTGCTGTGTAAAATATATGCTGGATAAATTGGCAGTTCATTCCACTGTGGCGACCCCTGATTAATAAAGGGACTTAGCCGAAAATAAAATAAATGAATGAATGTTTTGTGATAATAAATTTGATTTGGGCAGATCTCCTACTTAGCTTAATCACATGCATGGAATATATTTATTTAGTGTGGTAAGCTAATTAACATAATGACTTCAAAACAGCAGTTTTGAATAACAGTTCAGTAAGTATGGCAAAACAATAAATCTTATTACTCCTAATTTGTCCTTAAAGTGTCATTTTTAATATGGCAATAAACGATCTTCAGAGAAACTTGCATTGGTAAATAGTTTCAGCCTATGCATATGTAGTTATTCAAACTGTAATGACTATTTTACAGTATTATATGTTTATAATAGTTTGATCCAATAAATCCAGATTTATATGCTTTTCAACATAAAATTGTGAAATGCACAGAATGTACATATACAATACATTTCCTACAATAATGCTCTCTTTTCTATTAATAGTGTGCATTCAGTGCAGGATGTTATGTATTTATTTTCTGTAGTGCAAACTTTTTCAAAGAATTTTCCAGTCTAAGCTTTTCAGTCAAGAAAAAAAAAGGCGTCTGATTATCTGTGATATTTTAAATAATTAGCTCTTAAATCTGGTGAACCAAGTGGCCACAACACATTAAATACTGACGTTCTACAGCCATGTAGCTTCATCTGGTCTGGTTTGTTTTGGCAGGCACTTATTTTCCGGTGATAGTTGGCCACAAGAGTATTGTCTGAGCCATTCAGTGCTAGACTGTCATTCTCAGGTCAGAATCCACCCCACTGATTCTGCTGACAACACTGTTCCCACCATGAGATAATGCCATTCCAGAGAGATCCATTTGTAAGCCCCTCTTTCTGCAGCACAGGTATATAACCAGGGCTCTGCCTCCACTAAGGCCGGCACACATCATTTGGGGATCTTTGTACTGTACTAGCCTCTATTAGCCTCCTACTTGCGTTCAGTTCACATCTTTTGTTCATCAGGTGCAATAAGTTACAGTAAGGAGTTACCAGGTCTGACATTATGGATATTGCGATCCAACACCCTTGGTTCAGACGCACACTGGGCTACCCCACCCGACTCTTTGATCAGTTCTTTGGAGAAGGCCTGTTCGATTATGACCTATTCCCCTTCACCACTTCAACTGTCAGCCCTTACTATCGACACTCACTCTTCCGCAACATCCTGGACTCCTCCAACTCAGGTGTCTCTGAGGTATTGAAATACTTTATTGCTAATTGAGAGAATATTTTGATTTACTAACTTAAATGATGCTGAAAACCACTATGCGGGAGCGGGGTGAAGGTTGTGTGTGCGGGGGTCTGGGGGGATTCATATACTAAAAAAATTAAAGTATAAGAATCCTTAAAGTTTTTCCTTCAGAAATGAAATTGAAGTGAATCATAAAAATGAAGCAAGATAATGGACAAGATTCAAATTCAGACTAAATTGTGCAAACTAACAAAGCTGACAGATACAGTGCTATAAACAAATATTTAGAAATTTAAGTACATTTAATCCATCTAATGACAAACTTTATTGAAATTTAACCAAATCACCAGCAAGAAGTTTTGGATTTACCTCCAATTATATGCTCTAAAATAAGCTGTTTTAAAGTTGATGTCCAACACTTTTTCTCTTTTGCTTACTATTTCTCCAGGTGAGGTCTGACAGAGAAAAATTTACAGTTTATCTGGATGTGAAACATTTCTCTCCTGATGAGCTCAGTGTCAAGGTGACAGATGACTATGTGGAGATCCAGGGCAAGCATGGAGAAAGACAGGTGAGCTCACAGATCATTAGTACATAACAGTTAAGGAATTCATGGCGTCACAGTGATGCAGTGGGTTGCACAATTGCCTCACAGCAAGAAGGTCGCGGATTCCCACCCTGGCTGGGTCATTTGGCATTTCTGTGTGGAGTGTGCATGTTCTCTATGTGTTCACGTGGGTTTCCTACGGGTGCTCTGTTTTACCCCACAATCCAAAGACATGCGCTATGGGTGAATTGGGTAAGCTAAATTGTCTGCTCCATTGCAGGATCCACTGCGTAAAGCAAATGCTGGTTCATTCTGTTGTGACGACCCCTCATTCCTTGTTGTATATTGTAATATTGCTTTGTTCATATTTGACTCTTCAGGCAAAGATGTGCAAACAAAGATTTTTATAACTATCTGTTCGCCAAAATAGTGCAGAATATACTGACATCCATGTCACACTAGGTCATCTGAACCGTGCATGAGTGCATTTGACCACTCAGTTCTCGTTTGTTTAACTAGTGTGAGTGCTCCGTGTGTTAATAGCACCGGAAGAATTACAGTATTTTGAATTACTGGATGTGAAATGACTTAAAATAATAAAGCAGAGTGTGAATAAATCAGGAACAATTTATGATAACAGTACATGAATATAGATGTACTAATATGTAAACTAACATTACATTATTATGAATTAATGATAAGGCATGTGCTAATCATAAACTATTGTTAATGACAAGTCATATGAGTTTGAGTAAATAACGACCACCATTACTTGTTAGTACATGTTGTTAATTAATGTATTAATTAACATTTAAGTTTAAGCTAAATTTAAAATTAAATTTGTTAATGTATAATTATGTCATGACTTTACTTGGAGGGGCACATCACCATTAACTCATCCTTAACTCCTCATGAACTCCTGTGTTTAAACTGTTGATGTTGACAAACGTTTTCTTTTGTTATTTAGTGTAAACACGCTAGACGGACATGCATAAGGAGTTCATGAGTAGATAAGAATGGGTTAATAATAATGTGCCCCTCCGAGTATAGGCATGATATAATTATAAATTAGCATATCATGAGTTCATAATGGTTAAATTAAGCGTAAACTAATGGAGTAATTAACACATTAATAGACAAACAATCTTGTACTAAAAAGTGATTGAGGTAGTTGTTGTTCACACATGAACTCTTGTGACTCATGTTGAAGTTAAAGTTAGTTCATGCTTAGCGCATGCATTAACAAATCATAAGCCCATAATAAAGTAATGTTTAGTTAATATAATAAAAACACATCATTATTTATGTACTGTTATTGTAAAGTGCTACAAATAAATCAATGTACTTCTAAGTATAAAAGTTCTACATTTCAAATTTCTAAATATAAAAAAGAAATAAAAATATAGTGTTTTGGTTCCCCTAGCGTCCTGAGCCCACATGCCTAGCACCCCTGATTCTAATGCAGCTGAGTGTTCTATTGAATTCAAGCAACTATTATGCAAATAAAACAAGTAAATCACATTCTGAGGAACTTGAATGATCTGAAATGTATATGACACAAGGAGTGTGCCTTTTTACAAAGAAAAAAAAAGCCCTTTACAATTATTTCAACTTTAATCATTATTTAAATGATTCAGAACAAATTAACAACAAAATGTATAACATAATATATAACAACACTATCACCTCATACTGTATCTATATCTGTTTTTGTCTCACTTTAGATTTTATTCTTCTCTTTTTTATTTATATTCCAAATCTCTTAAGCCACTTTTTCATAGGTTCTGGGCTAAGCAGGTTCATGTTGTTCTAATCAGGAATAAAACTATATTGATCCAAAAGTAAACTGAACTAATTTGTGAAGTTCAGACCAATTTAGGCTTTCTTTAGAGCTAAAGTTTTGACAAAAAAAAAAGAAATGAAGGCTACTTCTCAATTTTTTTTTTTACAATACTTTATTATTTACAAATGTATTCCTCATTATATTCATTTAGCAGAGTTAATCCTGAACATAATTTATTAAAGTAAAAAAAGAGCTTTGCAGATAGAAACCAGGTGCGCCTTGATGTGTAGTATTTAAAATTTTCTCAGGTAATCTCTAATAAAGTGAAGAGTTAGTAACATCTCAAATGGGCTTAAACTGTAAATAGGTGTTACCTTTTACATTCGTTTTTAAGCGTTTCTGTTGGTTGGCTGCACAGGATGATCATGGCTACATCTCCCGTGAGTTCCATCGCCGCTACCGCCTGCCTTCCAATGTGGACCAGTCTGCTATCACCTGCACACTGTCTGCTGATGGCCTGCTCACTCTTTGTGGACCCAAGACAAGTGGCATAGATGCTGGCCGTGGAGATCGCACCATCCCTGTTACCCGCGAGGACAAGAGCAACTCAGGCTCTTCCTCCTAGACAGGCTGAACCCACAGCCAGGTGGTGGTATGGAGGTGTGAGTGGGGCTGAATGGGGGGCCTAGGCTTTAATTTCAGAGGGCATCTAAAGGTGGATTCAAGCAAATCCTCTATTTGTTTATCACTAAGCAAGTCCCTCCTCCCACCTCCGGGTGTCAGTGTATATCTGGCCCTATATTCTTTCATTTGACTACACTAGCTAATAATCTTCATAATCCACTATGATTGTTTTATTTTTTCCTTATATGCTACTCACACAGGAAATGGACCAGGCTGATTGGATGACAGTCACAATATCATTTCGTATATATATATATATATATATATATATATATATATATATATATATATATATATATATATATATATATATATATATATATAAGCATCTGTCCCACTTTCCAGTCGGCAGTTAAGTGACAAGCAATTCTGAATTCTACAAGCTTCTGATTTTGACCAACCTGGTGACAGAGTAAAAGTGATCATTATTTAAATGCATATTTCTTTTGCTGTAGAGAACACATAGTTCTGAGAAGGGATGTCAACAGGGGTTTAAGAGCTTATTTAAAAAAAAAAATTTCTGTTTGACGACTTAATCCAAAAGAGATTTTATAACTGGCACCAGTCAAACCTCCGCTTTCTCCCTAACCTGTGTCAAGACCTCTTTTGTCATCGACTCTTTCTCGTCTTGTAGGGTTAGCCTTGTTCTACTGATAACTGACTCCACATGGGGCCATAAAAAGTGATCAAAGATAATAAAGATGTAACCTTAACCTTTCAGAAAATTGTGTTTGTTTCTTACTATATATGATGCAATTTTACAAGTCACAGAAATATAAAATCAAGCCACAGAACACATATGGGATAATGTGTATGCAATTTGTTTACAATGTTTTTAGACACTTTTAAGTGTTGAAAGTGTCTTATAGCAGTGGTACTCAAACGTTTTACAACAAGTACCACCTCAGAGAGTATTGTCTCTTCAAGTACCTCCATGACCAGCATGTAAATACAGTAGAATATATAGAATGGCGTTATTCAGCTACAGCTCTGCACAGTTAAAAAAAAAGGTTTATTTCTGAAAATAAATTGTGATATTTATAGAATATTTAATATTATCTGCTCCTTTTTTCAATGTGACTGTGCTTACAGTTAAAACTATGTAAATATTTTTTAAAGTAAAAAAAGTTAGGCTACTACCCTTAAAAAGTAAAAAAACAACACAAACCAGTGCTATGGTTAAATGTAAAGTATAGTGAACAAGGGAGTTACACTCATCAGCAATAACCTGTAGGTGCTCACGCTAAAATAATGAAGAAAATCATTATTTTCTTCCACCTCCTGCATCGGTGGTCAGTTTCTCGAGTTACACTTCCCCCTCCTGGGAGCCCTTTACCAGTATGGCGGCGGTATTGACACATGCGTGACTCATTTGTTATATGTATGTTGCTTTTTTAGATTGTTCAATAAAGGAGATTACGTGTGCCAGTGGTCAGTGCCGTAAGGCTTCATGCAGGACTATGTTCACAAACTACTCAACAAGTGTCTTAAGTTTACAGAAAACTATAAAGCAATAAATTGCAATTTTGACCGTTTTTTTTCTTAAATTGAGATGCTGCTGCTAACATTAATTTAGAGATGCAACCTTTTCAGTTTCAAACTGCTCTCTGCACATCAGCAATTTTAATCTTGTTTTACAGCTGTGCACTTGTTTTACATTGCTACAATTCTACAAAACATGCTGTTAATAAACAAAATTCATATTACATTTTAAACATTGTAAAACGACACTAATAAGCAATGGGAAAGGCGTTGTGTCACTACATACATTATCAGGAAAATGATAAAACGACAAACTCAGATAAATAATGTTTTTATGGTCATGTTTTTATTAATCCTGTTGAATCAAATGAAAGGAGTTTAATCTTCTGTAATCCTAAGCTATAAGGATTTTCCATAGATTGGCAATTCCTGGGTTTTTTGTGGCCGGTGCACCAAGGGCTCCTTACCCTGCTGGTTCCAGTCAGGTCTTCAGGTCATTTGTTCCCTTCCCTGCCTGCCTGTGTCAAGCTCCCTACACTGACTGACCCTTTAGTTTGCCTTTCTGCCTCTCCCTGGACTATTGGATGCCATCTTTTGTGTGAATCTATCCTTCAGTCAAGCTGTCAAGTCAAGCATGCTTTGCTCAATACAGTATGTTTCGTGTGTTGCTATTATTGTCTAATTGTGGTTGGAGCTCAACTTTGGAGGTCATCGTCCCACCAGAACAGAGTTTGGACACCGCTGCTTGAAACACAAGCACATTGTATATGAGCATGTTTCTTGTCTTTCATATGGAGGCTGCACTTTGGGTGGCTCTTTGCCTCCATGCTGTGCATTTAAAATCCTTTAACGGACAACAAGACATTGATTATCTCTTGCTTGAACTAGAGGTCTGCATAAGGAATCTGCATGTAAGATCTCCTGTAAGATTTTATTCCACACCCGACTGCTCCTGCCATATATTCAGCCTCTGCCGTATATTCACCCACTGCCCGACCCGACCTGTCTTCTACCCCACTGGACCGTTCCTGCTAAATTTAGATCTGGTTTCCAAAATCTCAGGTTTAAATTGGGTACTACCAAAAGTGACAGATAATAGATAAAACTTTATGTTGTGCAAGAATTGTAGGCTAAATGTAAGTTTTGTTTGCCCCTTTATGATAAACATGAGTGTGTTTCAGTCTTGTGACTGCTAAAGGGTAAAACTTTAAGGTATTATCACATTACGCAAAGTTTTTTTTTTCATTTACGTCTATGACGCATGAAAAAGTCTCCCATATATCAAACTTGCCTTATGTTGTTCCCCTAACAGTAAACTGACCATTTTCTAAAGCAAGCTGAAGGACAGCACATCTTCATTTTGCTCTACCATGTTGGAATGGGTGTCAAGGGTGGACAATGGGTGTCCAAATCCTGATTCGATTACATTTTCGATTCTAAAGGCACGATTCAATTCGATTTTCGATTATGAATAATTAATTAACTAATGACCAATTAATTATTTGTTGCCTACCGTTTAAACTACCTGACCTGGATGGTTTTTGTTTTACCCATAAACAAATCATACAGTAAATAAATAAAGGCAAGATACACACATAATTGCCACCTGTCAATCACGTTTTCTGCGGGACTCGTGAATAGGCAGTGATCTGTGTTGTTATATTGGCGTCGGTAAAAAAGACGCACAACCAACAGGAACCAGCCAACAGTATCTGAGGTGTGCGCTAAAATGACTAAGTACAAATGAGTGAAAGATTGAAGCAGTCCTCTGACTGCCTGGACCTGCTGTCTCGAGCGAATGGCTGTGAGTGCATCTGTGTCTGTGTGGTCACGTGATGTGCATTTTCAGAGGTAGAGAGGAAGGAGGGCTGCTCAGAAATGCTACACGCCACTGTGTATGTCAAATTGTTGTCGTTCTAAAATGCCATTTAAAAACAAAGACAGTGTAAACAGGGCCTGAGTGTGTTCTTTTCTCGAGCGGATTTGCAACGGCGGCGGGCAGGGGATCGCGATGCCGGTGTTGTCTATCGGACGAACCGTACGTAATACGTACATAGCAGAGCTTGCAAAACTGTGTTTTTTTTTTTTGTCGACAACACAAACGTTGTCAACATAACTCACTGGAAATCCAAAATGCTTACACACCGGCGACTTCATTGAAAGAGGAGAGGGTTTAAGTTCTGTCGACAGGTCTCCTGCTTCTGCAGTTTAACAAGCACTTCAACAAGCCTGTTTTTTTCCCGCTTGGCAAGCCAAGCTGACGTGACATGGGGGCGTGGCAGCATCGACGATTCTATTTTTTGATTCGATAATCGAAATTGAGCATAAATTTAGATCGATTTCGATTAAAAATCAAAATCGCGACCCCCCTACATGTTGGTAATGCCTGCTCTGAGGACCGTTTTGCAGATGATTCACGCACAGAAAAATGCATGTGCAGAAAGCGCTGGTCCATGCTTTTATCATGTGTAACAGTCGTGAGCGCTGGCTTTACCGATGCTCAATAAGAATGAGGAAATCACAGCTATCAGATATGCTGCTCCGAATTAATGTCGGGACTCGGGAGCATTATATTGTTAGACCACCCACTCCCAATCAAATGACACCAGAGTTACCGACCAGTACCGGGTTTTATTCAGAAAAGTATTACCACGCCGCAAGAAATCTACAGCTGTGGGAATGCAGACCTATAGTCTGATAGTCAAAGACATATTTCTTGAGGCTTGTAAGTTTCATTCAAGAACTGATGTGATCATTAAAAATAATGTGCATATTTTCTTTAAAAAATGATCTTTAAAAAAATGACATTCTGGATTTATTATAAGATATTGAGAACATTTCACTAATAAAATGAAGATATAAATTTCAATTATTTCTTGAACCAAACTGGTGCAATTATTAGGCTTGATTTGACTATTAAATTAAGCTAAAAAAAAAAGGCTTTGTTTATCTCAAGTGAATTGACTCAATGATATGGATTTGATTGAGATGTTTGATTCAGATGTTTGCACAATCTCAACAATGCCAGTGATCAGACAACATTTTGAAGGAGCAGACCAACAGTGAGCATGTTAAGAGGTAAGCATTGACAGTTTTTTTATTTTAGCTCATGTAACTCAATAGCTTGTTCAGGAGCTTAGATTTACACTGATATTTTTAACCACCCAACCATATTTGATTTGTTTGTATGTTCACTGTGAATTATATATTAAAATTGTACAAATATTTTACGTTGCAATTTTGAACAGTAGTGATCAGCCAACAGGGTGGAAGAACAACAGGCCTCTTTGTAATACTAGCTTATTAGCTATACCTCTTAGCTATTCAATAGCTTTTATAGATTTTGTATGTGTGAAGTCATATATAATTTGCCATATTAAATTTCTATATGGGGCATTGTGTTTCTTTGTTTAAACAAAGTCAGTTTCATGTTTATAACATAGTAATAAAATGTATAATGAATAATATTCTACAAACTTAACAAATAACTATTTTTATGATTGTAAAACCTCTACAACATACTGCCTTCTGAAAACTCAAAAGCCTACATTAATTATGCATTTATAAATAATACTGTAAATACTAATATTTGCTTTCTTCATTTTTTAAATGAAATCAGAGATGACAAGAGCTGTTGTCTTCTGTTGCTGGCCAATTTGTATAAAAAAGAAGAGCTTATCCAGGAGTACAATTTAAGTGTCTTAAACCAGCTAAAATACATAGTTTTCAGAAAATGGCATTTAATATTTTTGCATTTTTTACAAAAACCAAAAATATAGCACAATCACTACATTGTTGAATGCACTATTCCTTGTATGAACATGTTTTTTTTCATAAATCTTTTTTTTCTTCTTTTTTTACTAGTATACATTTTGAAAACACCCTGTCAATTCTTAGTCAAAATACTTGATTTTATGTCATTTAGCATTTTGGACATTAAACATTTTGGAGAATTACTCTTCAGAGAGATACAAATGGTTTATTTCCTCATGTCTTTGCATAAAAACTATTGTAAGGAAGCCTTAAACCCATGAAATGTATAATTGCATAATAATAAATGTAATGTTTGTTTTACAGTGT
The DNA here is from genome assembly GCF_052040795.2 of Danio rerio. NCBI lineage: Eukaryota > Metazoa > Chordata > Actinopteri > Cypriniformes > Danionidae > Danio > Danio rerio. The sequence continues at coordinate 31,887,725 of NC_141021.1, forward strand.
GAGACTGCGGGTGCACAGACAACTGCTGCCTTGTTGGATGACCAACCACAAGTAATTCTGCATTGTCTTGGAGGATGAGTGAGGCATAGCTGGCTTGGAAAATCTTTTTAGAAATGCTGAACTGGATTTATAAAAATATTCCCTAAATTAAAATCAGCCAAAAACAACCTTATATTAGGTTCAGACACAAATCCACTGCTTCAACCTTTTGGTAAAATTTCAGTACCATTTTATGTGGTATACAATTTTGTCAGATTTTGTCTAAAATGTGACTATTCCTACTTACAAAAGAAAGTTTGAATGAACATTTTTTCCATTACATGCACTGTTAACTCTTACAGTAGATTATGCAGTAAATAACTGTAAAATAGCCAGTGTTTTGCTGTAATAACAGGAAACAGTATTTTACTGAAAAATGAGTAGGATTTGTATGAAATTGTGTAGTGCAAAGAATGAATAACAGTAATTAACTTTATGTAGCCATTACAGGTAGTAACTGTGACAATAAATGGTAAAATACTGTTCCACCAATACTGTCTCATCTACTCTGATGCTTTATGGTGCTATATAGAATATTGTATTTATCTTAATGCAAAAAACAATGGATTTAGACATTGACACATACACAGGATGTCTGTCTTTTTTCAAAAACAAAATTGTAAAAAAAAGTTTTTAGAATATGTTGGCCCTTAAAGGGAGCCAGGTGTTTAATTTGTTTACTTCTGAGTGCTATTGTTACGAAGGGTGTGACACAGAGGGATCCATTTGCAGTAAGTTTATTAAACACAGTTTAATAATAAGCACACAGTAGATACTGGTGTGCGAACTCACATGAAACACAGGCTTATAAGGTCGATAGGCTGGCGGCTGGCAATCATAAGTCGGTGTAGCAGGCATGGGTCAGAGGCAGGCGGCTGGGATCAAAGACGGTAATACAAAGCAAGGTTCTAGACAGGCGGCAGGCAAGGCAAGGTCAAGGAACAGTCCGGGTTAGCAACAGGAGATCAGGCAAGGATGAATAACGCTCAGTAATGTCAGCAAGGCAGAACAAGACTTCGCACTGAAGAGAGTGTGAGAGCTGCTTATATGCGTGTGAGTGCAATCAGGTTATCTGTGTCAGGTGTGCAGCAATCAGTGTCTGAATGGTGTGAAGATAACGTAATGTCAATAGTCCGGTGATGATGACCTCTGCTGGCCAGCGAGGGGAATGACTGGGACCGAGCCGGTGACAGCTCCATTCTCTGTTTAGCAGTTCAGATGCAGAGTCTGATGTTTTAATCCATAAATCTACAATGAGTAAGTAAAATGTGTTCAAATGTTTTTTAGGGTTTGTAAGTCTGTGTATTGACTTATATTGTTGTTATCTTGAACTGTGTACTTGAAGGCTACATTGTTAGCTAATTAGCCTCTCCTTATAAACTTCTTACAATACTTTCATTTAAGTATATTTATTCATTGGATATTGCTTATTTCCAAATGTACATTCTTTTTGGCAAAAAAAAAACAGAATTTATACACATAAAAACCATTAAATTCTAATCTCCTCAGTTAGTGAGCTGACGTGCACAAGAATCATCACAGGGATTCACAAACCTCTACTCTCAGGTCCCAGGTTGTTAATTTGTTGCTAAGTATTTTTCAGAGCTGTGTTTCCAACTGTGAATTCCTAAGGACAATAGAAATGTTTGTTTTCTTAAACAATTTTAAAGAGCCCATATTATGGGTTTTTGAAAATGACCTTCCATGTAGTGTGTAACACAGCTCTAAGTGAAGTGAAATATCCAGCTAAGGCTTAAATCTGTAAGTGTACAGTGTTTAAAACTGTTGATTCATCTATAAAAGAGTCAACTCATAATGCTTCAAATGAGTCGTCTTGATAACGATTCATTAGGTTTTTTGCGATGGCGCAGCTACGAAACACAAGTAGTTGCGCGGGCAAACCCGGGAGATTTGAAACTTGCAGCCCCGTCCACTAACACAAAAAAAAAAGCCATACACACACACAGACGCCAGTCGAATAAAGTCATGCTGTGCAGATGGATATTATTGACAGTCTCTACCCAAAGATGAAACTTTGAAGAGTCAGTGATTGAGGTTTATTTTAGCAAAAAATATCTCAGCAATATAGCCCAGCCTAGTGCAATGCTTCTGGAAACTACATGCTTACAACAAAGACTTCATCGGCCGTTTGTTAAAGGAAGGACCAGAAAAGAGAACTGATGGAAGGGACTATGTCAGAACATGGATCAGTGAATCATGAATCAGTTTCTTCCTCCATATCACAAGTGTAAGTATATGTGATTAAAATTGTTGCCTCTTTTACTGTAGCTAGCAAATTCTGTCTTTAGTTGTGTTTTGTTACTTGTAACCGCGAGTACTGTATCAGGTTAACTCGCTATATTCTCATATTGCGTGTAAAGCCACATTGAAAACGCGACGCATGCTGCTTTGTTTACGGATCATCAGCTGTTCCTACACACATGCAACGGTGAAGTTTCAAAATAGTTCAACTCAGGTTCGAGGTGAGTTGTCTAAATTGCACCCAGCAAGCTGAACTGGTGCTCTAGGCGAACGGCGATCACACCGCCCCAACCCGAAAGTGCATTCTCTGTTTTTGAATGTTTTGGTGTTGTGTCCTCTGTGGAGGAAGGTAATGTGTGTGTGTGTGTGTGTGTGTGTGTGTGTGTGTGTGTGTGTGTGTTGATCTCCTCGCCAGTTCTTAGAGTTTTTGCTCAATAAAATAGTTACTCGTCTGTATTTTCAAGTCCATCGTCTGTATTTACATTCACCCACTGGCAGCCAAAATTCACGCCTTACACTATAAAGCGTGTTTGCACTCTGACTACTTCTATATTGTTGATTAGCTGCTGGACATTTCACTCTGTCTCGTGCTGAAGGTTGTCAGTGTTAACCAATCGCAGTAGGCTGTCATCAGGCCAATCAATGCAGATTAGCTTCGTGCTAAGGAGGGGTTTGGGAACAAATGAATCACTGAACGATTCAAATGGGAGTCGCTGGGATAATTAGCTAAAAATAAATGCAGATTATAAGACCATGCAAGCGTTTTTTGACCTTGCATGCATATTAAACTGTTGTTAGAGACCCTTACAACCAAAATATTACCCTAATTCATGTATAATAGGGGCTCTTTAAGTAAATAATAATAAGATTGGATACTTTAGACTCTCTGTGTTGCCGAATTTATTTGAGTTTTGTTTTTATAATTATTTTAAAGTATGTGTGTGTATAATTTTGATATGCAAATTTTTTTACAATTATTTGAAACTTAAAAAAACTTTGTCTTTAACCTTATATTATTGTAGCCTTGTATATCAGAAGTCAAGTAATAAATTGATAAATCAGGTTATTTGTTTATTTTTTTATTATTACTACAGGTTTGGAAAAACATGAGGATTAGTGCTGAACAATTTTACATTTTTTTTTGCTTTGGATGGAGTTTGTTAATTAATTAATTTATATTGTTTTTTTTTATTAGATATGTGATAAATGTAGGCAGTTGCTTAAATGTTGTCAAACTCCGTTCCTGGAGGGCTGCAGCCAGCAGAGTTTAGTTCTCACTCTGCTTCAACATTACCTGTAGACTTCTAATAAGCCTCAATTAGTTTGATCAGGTGTGTTTGCTGTCAAAACAATAAAATACATGTGTCTGAAGAATTTATATGCTTTCTAATTTAATACCACTTCAGAATACTGATTTATAGTAACACTACAATAACTCTAAATGACATACCATTAATGTGTATGCAGTATGATGCTGTGAGTTGTAACACTATAGTACAGTAAGTAACTGTAAGCAGTTTCCAGTTAGTTGCTGCTACTGCTCTATTACAGTAACTGAAAGCACTGTTGCCAGCTACTCACTCTAATGGTTAAGTTACAGTAATTAACTGGCAACACTGTTGCCAGTTAGTCACTGTTATGGTTTAATTACATTAATTCACTGTCAACACTGGTGCCTGTTACTCACTGTAACCAAACCATTACAGTGAGTAGCTGGCAACAGAGTTGCCAGTATTATACTGTATAAAAGCCTGGTAAGGGCTAACAGTGTGGATAAATCACTTTTTTCAGAACTTAAAACTTCAGTAAATTCTTAATAGATTTGTTTAACATAACAAACCGTTTTGTTGTCAATGCAACCAAAAAAATGCAATGTGTATGTATTTCAATATAAATTATATATTTTTTATTTTATGATTGAGTAATTTTGATGAATAAATATGAGTAAATTGTGGTTGATTGGCTTAAATTAGAAAAGAACTTTTGACTAATAATATTAAAATCATCATCTATCACTCAAAAAAATTAACAAATTTTCACCTGATTTATTCAAGTAGGTTTTGCTGAAAAAAATCAAGTCTTGAAAACTACATGATTTTTAAGTAAATAGTAGATAAGAATTTTTTACAGTGTATGCTGGTGTTTACTGCATTGATTTAATGAATTTCTCCTTGCACTGAACCAACTGGATCATCAGAACAATCACCACAGATTAGTGTCATGCAAAGGAGTTGAGAAAAAATGAATTGCAAAATAAATCATATGGAAGTCTTTGGGTTAATTAGGTAAACAAAAATGCATATTTTGTAAAAATAAAAGTGTTTTTTGGCATTGTATGCATATCAGCATGTTGTTGGAAACCCCCAAAACCAAAATACGACCATTTATAATGCACAATAAGGGCTCTTTGATTAGCAGTAGTTTGGTTTTTTTAATTATTTATTCATTTTTGCGCAAGTATGAACATTTTTACAAATATAGCCTCTATTTGTAGTGATAAAATGTGTACTGACAAGGGGACTAGAGATACCTACTTTCACCATAGTAAAAAAGTATCTTATCAAAAATCAATGGTATAATTTTTTGTCTTCTCTATCAAAGACCCTATGTTCATGTCTCATAAAATGTTTTATGACCTTAGCTTTATTTCGAAAGAATTACCTAATTTCACCAATATTATATACACAACAGTATTATGCAATTTAAAGTAAAGTTTTTTAAGATGTACAGATGAACTTATCTGATTATCAGATTAAAGAAAAAAAAAACTTTTTGTGTATAACCTGAAAGATAATGTACCAACATGGAAAAGACTTTATACAATATAAGTAGATTGAAAACTGGTTATTTGTCAACAAAAGAAGCTTAAAATTGCTTCAGTTTTGTTGAAAATCCCTTATTAGGTTTCTTTGGTTGATTACACCAGGAACATGGGCAACTGTCATGGCATGGACAAGTAATCTAATCTAGACCCATAGAGTCTAAATTAAACCTAGACTGCCCTTTTTAATCCAAACACTGCTCCTTCTCTGTGAATGTAGTTTGGGAGTTTGTAAAACTAACCAGATCTTCCAGTGTCTCCTGGGCTGTTTGTTTGAGAGTGGGATGGCAGCTTGAAACTAGATGGTTGATACGACTGAGGGGGAAAGAGCGTCGAAAGTCAGTAGCCATGCCAGGCATGATTTCTCTTTCCAGTATTAAAGACTGAAGGAGCCTCAATGACTGCAGGCACACTTCTGGATCAGGGTCTGTGAGAGGAAGAAAACACATTTCGTTTTATCTCAAGAGGCTAGAGAGCATCATAGACTACTGTAGCCACAACATCAAACCCGAAACTGTGTTCTATCTTACCAGACAATGCTAGATCAAGGGATAAAACATATTTTTGTCCTCTTTCCTAATCAGCGACTTTGAGCTACTGATTATGTGATTTATTTAATATTAAATTGTAACATATAAAGCTGAACATTTTGAAAATTTTTACATGAAAAATACACCAACTACATTTTGCGAGCTGAGGTGCTTATATTAATTTTCTCAGACATATCAAAATAAGTGTACAAAGTAAGTACATACACACACACACACACACACACACACAAATATTTAAAAGGAGGAGAGACAGCAGTGGAAGACGAGAGAGGACCAGGGGCCTCATGTACGAAGACTTGCGTTGAATTCATACTAAAACATTGCATACGTAAAAAGCTGTCACTGTGTGTACGCAGTAAAAAAATCAGATGTATGAAACACTGCGTACACGTAATCCCACGCATAATCTCTTTGTACAATTTGGGGCACGTGTAGATTTTTAAATAAACTACTTGCAATACCTAAGTACAAAATTTTTTGAATACTTTTTAAACCAAAATTTCAAAACCATAATGCCCTTTTTGAAAAAACTTCTTTGACACAAGCTGTATTTTGTGAACTGTTACTGCAAAACTACACACAAATGTATCAGATTGAGCTTAGTTAGCACACAAAGAAGAAGAAGGAAAAAAAGTAGAAGAGGTCAAAGACACCAGAGAGGTGGAGAAAGAGGAGAAGAGAGAGGAAAAAGAACAAGAACAAAAAAAGGTCAAGGATGCCAGAGTGGTGGTGGAGGAGAAGGAAGAGAAGAGGTCAAGGACACCAGAGTGGTAGTGGAAATGAGAAAGAGAAGAAAATGAGAAGGAGGAAGAAGAAGAGGTCAAAAACACCAAAGTGATGGCAGAAGAGGAAAAAGAGAAGAAGAGGTCAGAGACACCCGAGTGGTGGAATAGGAAAAAAAAAAGAGGAATAAGAAAAAGAGGTAAAAGACACCAGAGTGGTTGAGGAAAAAGAGAATAAGAAGGAGAGGAGGAGGGAAGAAGAAGAAGAAGAGGTAAAGGAAACATAAGTGGTGATGAAGGAGGAGGACAAAGAAGAAGTCAAAGACATTAGAGTGGTGGCACAAGAGGAGAAAAGGAGAAGGAAGAAGAAAAAGAAGAGGAAGAAGAAAACGAAGGAGAGGGGGGAAAAGACGAAGAAGAGGAGATCAAGGACATCAGAGTGGTGCTGGAAAAGGAGAAGTAAGAGAAGAAGAGATAAAAGACACCAGTGGTGGCTAAAGAGAAGAAGAAGAGGAGGACGAGGGAGAAAAGAGAAGACGAAAAATAAGAAGTCAAAGACACCAGAGTGGTGGCAGAAGAGCAGAAGGAGAGAAGGAAAGCGAAGAGGTCAAGGACCCCAGAGTGGTGGTGGAAAAGGAGAAAGAAAAGAGGAGGAAGAAGAAGAAGAGGTCAAAAGCACCAGAGTGGTGGCGGTAGAGGAAGAAGAGAAGAAGAAAAGGTCAGAGTGGTGGTGGAAGAGGAGGAGTAGAAGAAGAAAAAGAGATCATCGGCTGTATCTCAATATGCATTCTTGTCTGTACTTGCGACCTTGTGTCCTCGTGAAATGTCATCAAACGTCACCGAAGTACTATTCCAGTTTAAAGTTGACATTTTGCCAAGTACAGATAAAAATCCCGGATGTGTGCTAGCTCTGCCCCTTTTTCCAAGGATGCTTCGAGAGGTGACTTGTGGGAACTTACAAAGCACAGGTGTCCCTGAATGCATTGCAGCGTAACCAGCAAATGCTAATGGCGGGGAGAAAACCCGCACAGTTTTAAAATGCTCGTTTGTTGTGTTACAAATTTAAGTTTTAAGAGTTTTTCAGGCGAGAATATAGTTGCTTTAAACTCAAATCTGCAGTGTATTTCTAAATATAGCACGTCTTGTGCTATCTTTAGAAAATTAAATTCACATTTACAGTGATTTATGTTTACATTTTCTTAAATCAAAAATCTACATTTATAATATTAATGGAATCATTTTATTTTTAATGCACAGTGAAACCGATGAATCCATGGAGAGGTAAGTGATGTTATAAAGTACACTGCTGTTCCATTTGAAGAAGTACCCAGCATGGGTCTTCGCGTCCTCTGTACTTCGCTTTTCCAATTCTGAACTTTTAAGGACGCAAGCCAGAACTTTGGGTACTTGTATTGAGAAACAGCCAAAGACACCAGTGGAGGTGGAACAGGAGAAGAAGAAGACGAGGAGGAAGAAAAAGAAGAAGAGGAAGAGTAGGAAGGGAAGTAGAAGAAGAGGTCAAAAACACCAGAGTGGTTGCGGTAGAAGAGAAGAAGGAGAGGAGGAAGAGAAGTAGAAGAAGAGGTCAAGGACACCCAAGTGGTGTTGGGGGAGGAGAACGAAGAAGAAGTCAAAGACACCACAGTGGTGGTGGAAGAGGAGGAGAAGAAGTCAAAGACATCAGATTGGACTACCACCATGCCATTCTAGGACCCTAAAACACTCTGCTCCTCCTTGCTTTCGTTGATGGTCTAAGAGAGCATATGTTCCAACTGGATTACAGAAAACCAGCACAGCCTCACTACATTACTGTTTGCAAAAGCATCAGCTTTTTCCGTGCTGCTCTGGTTCATGACTGGTTCCTTAATAACCCAACGTTTTCGAACATCTTACTGCCTGCATACTCTCACTTTCTAAACCTAAAAAGGGGAGTTTTTTCGCCATGGCAGTAGAAAGTGTATGACAGAACCTTATGTCCATGTTCACCTCCTCCAGGCCATGGAAAAAGGCTGAAAAGACAAATCAGTAGATTCATGCCAGGGGTGGATCAGGCATGCAGAGGATTTTATTCCCACTCCCTGTCTAGGGTCAATATAGCCTGTAAGGTGGATGAGAGTCTTTGGCCTCACCCAGATTGAAGAGAAAGCTTAGGTGGAACAATTGTATGTGTGTGTGTGTTGTACTGTAACATACATAAATAAAAAATGTGCCAATGTATATACATTGGTTGCTTCTTTTGTCAATTTTTTTCTGAGGAAGAACTACAAGCAACATACTGTAACTTACCAGTTTTGGTTTTCTTACAACATAAGACTATGTGGTAGTGTGTGTATGTGTGTGTGTTTTGAGGCCTTGTGTGTGATGTCTGAAGCCGCCTTTCCACTGCACACAACATTTGGACACGACTGTTGGAATACGCCCTCCTGTGGCAGTCGCACGGAATTTACAGTGTTGTCATGCACCATGGGAGAGAAGCTGACTCTTGTGTTGTCCAAAATAAAGTGCAGAACGAGCCTTTATTCTCCATCTGTTCACCATGGTCGAATGAATGAATCAATGAATACTATAAACCCATAGACCACTAAAAAATTTGAAGAGAATGTGGAGACAACATAAAAAAATAGTATGAATAGAAAGGTTTTTTAAATGTAGACCTTTTTCTTAGTAAAAGATTTACGTAAAAAAACTCTCTTATTTCTCATCTTGCGTGCACGGACCTGCTAGGACAACACTGGAATACATTACATCCGGTTGGCTGGTCGCATACGGTCTGGTCACAGGAGTTGAAATATTTTAATCGATCCGCAGCTCAAATCGGATCCAAATTTTCTATATACGGAGATGATTGGAACTCCACGCAGGTCCCAGACAACTCTCCATTGGAAATGAATGACTTCCGGTCTGTCGCTTGTCATTTTTCATATGCAGTGGAAAAGCGGCTTGAGGGCAAAATTTGTTTTTTCAGAAAGATTGAAGGGTTTTGTATGTATGTATTGTATGTAGAGCTTCATTCTGACCTGAAAATAGGATGTTTGGAAAATCAGGTGAGACATTATGGATTTGTGGTTACTTTTTTGAGAATCTGAGGTATAGTTTTAAGAAATGTTTTAAGCAACCAGGAAAAACCATAATAGAGCATACGAAAAAACAAAAGAAACCGTATATAATGCACTATATAGAAATCTCAGAAATAGCTTTTATTAGTAGGGTTCACGCTAAATTTATGTTGTAAAAATACTACTAGGGGTGTAACGATACACCAAAGGCACGGTTCGGTTCGTTCACGGTTTTGGAGCCAAGGTTCGGTTCGGTTCAGTTTCTGTTTGCTGTGCGGCTAGGGTTGATATCTTAACAGCAATGAGGAACAATAGATTCACTTAATAACAAGAACATCTAAAATTTTTCTTTATTAACTTTGCCATCACATTTAGTATTTAAATTAAAAAATTAAATTAAATAAATACCCCCAATATAGACTAGTCAGAAAAAACTATTCTCTTTAGTGCAGCCATCTTAACTAAGTAAACTAAAATTAAATAAATAACTGCAGTGTAGACTAGTGAAAGATAAACAGGCATGTCCTCTCTAAGGACATTTGGAAAATTCAATTACGTTTTCAGTTCTTCTTCAAAAACACCATAATGTCCACATTCTCAGGTGATTGGCTTGATCTCTGTGCAGACACAGACATAATGATGCTAATTTTTTTAATTATATAAGTTTTCATTTAGATAGATAGGTTTCTGTTTAAATTAATGAAAAAATATACATATAATGTGTTTGCACAGTGTTTTTACATGACATACTCACCAGTAAAATACATTGCAGTTTTGTCTAAAACTAATGTTCTGGTTGTAGCCGTATATAGGGTGTATTTTGCCTCCCGTTAGTGATGCGTGGATGATGGTTATATCCGCGAGCGCTGCGGATAATCCGAGGGTCGGGTTATAAAAAAAACATAATTGCGGGTCGGTTGCAGGTGTATATAGCGGGACATGGCAGTGGATTAGCGAAAAAGCAGAGAGTGGGCTTTGCAGAAGGAGAAGATGAGAAGACGCCCAATAATGATAGATGAAGTCAGTGCAAGAGTAGCCAATTAAAGAAGTCATCAGAGGAAAATCTGCTCTCGTTCTGGGAGAAACAAGATTACTTATTTCCACGACAGCAGCGCCTTGCGAGGAGAATCTTGTTCATTCCTACAACACGTGGTGCAAGCAAACACAGCTGGTCACATTGTGGAGGCAAGGCGGAGATGGTGCGGGGATATAAAAAGGGTGCCAGGAAATGAGGAGGAGAACGCTTTTTCCTTTGATCTAATTTTTATGTATTTTGTTGACATAATTATCATTGTTTTTGCTTAACTATCGTTTGGGTAAAATTATTTTGCATTACTTTTGCCCACTTTGAGAACTTTTATTTTATTTCGATTGATTTGTTAGTTACTTTTTTGGTTCGGCTCATCCCGTCATATTGAGATAGAGACTACCTCCTCAAGTTCACTCTTTTCTCAGAGTAAGGTGGATAGGAAAGATGTCGTACGACTTCCATTTTGCAAACACATAGAAAAGAGAAGAATGCGGCGCACTGCGCTGAAGGACTTTTTTTTTCTTTTCATCAGTTTTTAGCGAGGTAAAGGGGTTATTCATGAGTTAGAATTTTTTTGTTATATTTCTTTCATTTGTTTGGCTTCACTATCTTCCCCTTTCTCAACTAATTTTTGTTTGATACTTTGTTTGAATTTGCTACTTTATTATATTCTTATTATTACTGTAAATATTTCTCTTTTTTGTATATATTAGTGCCTTATTCTGGTTTCAGTTTTGTACATTAAATACTTTTGTTGGAAGTTGTCAGACTTTTGCTTACACCCTCACATTGTAAAATTTCCACACTTTTTAAATATTATTCCTTATAAGTAAGTTTTGTGAAAGTTAGGACAGGCGCTTTGTGTACAACACAAATTATATTCCTGTACTCCACTGGAAAACAGAAAAGTTTCCAAATAGGTGACTTAAATGCGTCTGAGGGATCTGCAATCTCAATATATGTGAAGCAGCCATCCTGCATATACAGTAGTAACCGAGTGTTATAACTCACTCAAGTCACATGACATGACATGGAAAATACTAACTTTAGAATATAATATTTAGAACAAAAGCTCATCATTACTAATACATTTTAATCAAATATGATAAAATAAAAATGTGTTTAAATTAGTTCACTTAGTTAAGATACAAGTGACGTCAACCTCAACAACAAGCAGCAGGGGGTGTGAGAGTACCGCAGTACGCCACGAGAGTTTCGCGATACGTATCATGGTTGGTGTATCACGATATTTTGGTTCGGTTGTAATATCGTTACACCCATATGTACTACATATAAAAAAAGATATGTGCTCAACTCTGTGTTCTAAATTATTTGTTGTTTATTTCATATATTTTATAATATTTCATATTAAGGAAACTATATTTTAGCACAGTTGTTTATGCACTTTAAAAAGTGAGTGTCATTTCATGTCAATAAAAAAATGTGATGTTTGATTTGCTTTTTATTTGTCTATTGTGCTAATGTGCACACTTTTGTGGGCATAGCAGACATTAGCATTCCTTTAATACTTTTTGCAAATTTTATTTGAATTTTGCTTATATTTAAGAAACCAACAATTTGCACCATCAACACCTATTGAACTGAATTTAATAAATTTCAACTAACTTGAGCTGATTAGTGACACTATTGTCTTTTTATATTTGCTTGGTAACAGAATAAAGAATTGCCTCCTAACTTATTGAACTTTTCTAGATTAATCCCTGATTTACCCAGTTATGATTTTAAAAGTTTCATTAAAAGAATTAATACAAAACAAATACAAACTGTTTGTAAAAAACACTTACCTTCCAGAAGGTGGCACATAAGAGGAAGAAGTTCAGGCCTCTCACTAATGAATTTCAGTCCATTTACATTGATAGTGGTGTTATAGAGAGCCATTAACATCAGCCTGCACAAACACACAATACATAATCAGATGCTTAAATTAAAAGCACACATACTGACTTTACAAGTTGCCATTTCAAAACAAACCAGAAATTTCCAAGTACAGATATGTTTATTTCACCTATTTAGGTTCTGGGATTTCAATCATATCAGTCATCAATCTAAATTGATCAACAGCAGTTCTATGTACTGATTTTGTAGTTGTTTTTATAATTTTTTTTTCACGTTTAGCAAAAATCTAATATTCATCTGAAATTTATGTTTTTGTCCAGATGTTATTAAAATGCTCTTCTTCCCACAATTCATTCTAACTAACATTAGCAAATCTAATGTTTCTATGTTTCTTTTCACACTGTAAATGTGATGACTCATTATACACAATGATATGAATCATTGTCTTGCTGAAATGTCCACACTGGATTCATCTTCATCATCCTGGTAGTGTAGGTCTTACAGTGAAGAAGCTAATATTAATTTACAATGATGATGGGCAGTGGGTGGCTTTCTTACTACTTTGAAATTTCAGCTGCTATCTGGACTTTAACTGCCTTTTTACACCTCCCTTTCTTCGTCTGTTCAATACTTTCATCCTGTGTCATTTCATTTTATTACAAATAACTTAATTTGTAAATAATTAGTTTTGTTTTCTTTGCATATATGGATTTCTTTGGTTGTTACCAACATCCAAAATTTCAAGTAAACAGCACCTTTAGAAATATGTTTTCTATGTACCATACTTATTTCCCCCACTGTATATATATATAAAGTATTAAAGTATACTATTTTCAATGTAAAAACCTTTTTAAATATAGAGTAATGCTTGTGGTTGTGTCTATACAACATACACTTTGAGTTTTGGAAATACTCCTGGTTTCATTAGGCCCAGCAGCTGCAACATAGTACCCAAGAGAATGTGGGCAGAAGAGGATAGGAAGTCACGTCCACATGATACAGCAGCTATATCTAAAAGCAATAAATAAATAAAATTATCTTTCCTTAAATTTGAGACAATAACATTTAAATATGGTATGACAGTTAGACTGAATTAGTAGTGCAAACACTTTGCCCTCACTGGTAACAACACCAGCCAATGCCAGAACAAAATTATGCTCGTGTGAGTTGTCACTCTGTTGTGGCTTTGCCTCATCAACCAGAAGCTTGATAAAAGTCTCCAATGTTTGACCAGCTATGCTCAGAAAGTCCTCCAGTTTACCCTGTGAACAAACAAAAAAAAAACATATAATCAGAACAAACAAAGCAGTCCTTGGATTAATCCTGGTTGAGGTAAAAACAAATTATTCATTCATTCATTTTTTTGTCGGCTTAGTTCCTTTATTAATCTGGGGTCGCCACAGCGGAATGAACCGCCAACTTATCCAGCACGTTTTTATACAGCGGATGCCCTTCGATCCGCAACCCATCTTTGGGAAACATCCCCACACACACTCATACACTACGGACAATTTAGCCTACCCAATTAACCTCTACCTCATGTCTTTGGACTGTTGGGGAAACCAGAGCACCCGGAGGAAACCCACGTAAAAATCAGGGAGAACATGCAAACTCCACACAAAAATGCCAACTGAGCCGAGGTTAGAACCAGCGACCCAGTGACCTTCTTGCTGTGAGGCGACAGCACTACCTACTGCGCCACTGCTTCGCCTAAAAACAAATTATTATCCTACATATTTTAAAACAACCTGGTTCACATAAAGGGGATTTAATGGTTCAGGACACCCTAGAGAACTTTTTTTGTATATATTAACAGATTTGTGTGTGTTGAGCATCAGTTAAGACAATGGTAGCATCTTTCAGCTTTAATTGTGGGGAAAACTGGATAATTTTGAGCTTTTGTCAGCTAATTTCAGCTTCCGGATTTAAAATGATTTTTGGGGAGGGATCAAAATCGGCGACGTAGCGCAGTACCGCAAGTGCAATGATGACGCGTCGGTTTCTCATTATTATTCAAAGCGGAGTTTCCTTATCCTATGAGAAGAGCCGGCTGCTTAATTATTAATTAGAGCACGACAGCACGTGCTTTCCGAAGGCAAGGCATATGCAGACCCTGCCAGACCAGTGCCAAGCTCAAGCTGTGAGAGACGGACCCACGGCACGCAGTAGCCGTTTATGAAGGCTCGTATGTGTTTGTTTCCGTGATCCACGGGGTTTGTTGCATGTTTTTCCCCGCGATCCTGTCAGAGCCGATCATACAGCAAAGCTGTGTGTGTGATGCAAGCATTTTTGTCGGGAGAGCAGCACGAGAATTGGAGAATGGCGGATGTTATCTTGTATCAGGAGTTCTTTCACATTCAAACACATCGCCGTGCTGCTGTGCTTGCCTAAATCCTCCGATTACCAGCAGGACTAATGACTAAAATAGACAGGTCAAGAGACCTGCTCCACTGAGTCTGTCCTCATTCATAGTATTTATATGAACACGGTTATCTTTACAATGATATAAATTGTGGTTGTCTGTATAGGAAAATAACGAATAACAAATGTATAGGGGTGTCACGATTTAGATTTTTAATCAAAATCAATCGAAATATATGCTCAACTTCGATTATCGAATCAAAAAATAGAATCGTCGATGCTGCCACGCCCCCATGTCACGTTAGCTTGGCTTGCCAAGCGGGGAGAAAACATGCTTGTTGAAGTGCTTGTTAAACTGCAGACGCAGGAGACCCGTCGACAGAGCTTAAATCCTCTCCTCTTTCAATGAAGTCGCACATCCACATCCACACTGGCGTGTAGCATTTCTGAGCAGCCCTCCTTCCTCACTACTGCTGAAACCGCACATCACGTGACCACACACACTCATTCACACACAGATACAGACGCACACTCATTGTCATGCGCTCGAGACAGCGGGTCAAGGCAGTCAGCGAGTCAGTAGACTGCTTCCATCTTTTACTTTCACACAAGTACTTAGTCATTTTAGCGAACACCTCAGGTACTGTTGGCTGGTTTCTGTTGGTTGGGCACCTTTTTTATCGACGCCATTATAACGACAGAGATCACTGCCTATTCACGAGTCCTGCAGAAAAAGTAATTGACAGGTGGTAATTATGTGTGTAACTTGCCTTTATTCATTTACTGTATGATTTGTTTATGGTTAAAACAAAGACCATGCAAGTCAGGTAGTTTAAACGGTAGGCTACTAATAATTAATTCGTTATTAATTAATGAATTATTCATAATCGATAATCGAATCGTGGCTTTAGAATCGAAAATGTAATCGAATCGAGGATTTGGAGGATAGTGACACCCTTACAAATGTAGCAGGGCATTAAATTACTGTTTATTTGTTTGCATTTTAACTTTGTAAACTTTAAACTCATGCGTCTCCTCACTGTTTGTCTCATTTTATGAGCTAACTGACATCAACAGTTGTTCGCTCCCCTTCTCCCCTGCTGGCCACGCCCACTCCTGCCCGATGCTCGTGGAGCTCCATGCCCATTAATCATGCATCTTTTTAAAAAATTCTGAAGTAGACTTTAACCGAAAGTGGGGGGTGTCATGGCCCTTTAAGGGAAGTAGATGAACTGGAACAGATTAATATTTTAACTTTAACAAAGAAATAAACACAATAAACTTGTGGTGGCAATCACTCATGGATGACTGACACCTAAACTAAATAAAAACCAAACATAAAGTATCCCAGTCCTGGTCCTTTTGCATCTCCCTTTGTCTTCCCTCCTCATTTCAGCCGTTTTATACTTGTTAACACTGGTGCCAGTGGCCCCACATCTATGGCAAGAAATGTTCAACATAAGAGATGGCAATTGGTATAAATGGTTGTCTAGACTTTAAATGAGCTTAGTAGTATACATTTACAGTGACACAATAATGGCATCATGATATGACAAGTTATGTTGTCATAGCAATGTCAGATTATCATAAATCGCATTATAATGAATAAGGGTGTCACGATCCTCCAAATCCTCGATTCAATTACATTTTCGATTCTAAAGGCACGATTCGATTCGATTATGAATAATTAATGAATTAATGACCAATTAATTATTTGTAGCCTACCGTTTAAACTACCTGACCTGCATGGTCTTTGTTTTACCCATAAACAAATCATACAGTAAATGAATAAAGGCAAGATACACACATAATTACCACCTGTCAATCACTTTTTCTGCGGGACTCGTGAATAGGCAGTGATCTGTGTCGTTATAATGGCGTCGGTAAAAAAAGACGCACAACCAACAGGAACCAGCCAACAGTATCTGAGGTGTTCGCTAAAATGACTAAGTACAAGTGAGTGAAAGATTGAAGCAGTCTACTGATCCTCTGACTGCCTGAACCCGCTGTCTCGAGCCCATGGCTGTGTGTGTGCGTCTGTGTCTGTGTGTGTGTCAGAGGTAGAGAGGAAGGAGGGCTGCTCAGAAATGCTACACGCCACTGTGGATGTCAAATCGTTGTCGTTCTAAAATGCCATTTAAAAACAAAGACAGTGTAAACAGGGCCTGAGTGTGTACTTTTCGCGAGCGGATTTGCAACGGGGGCTGGCGGAGGATCGCGAAGCCGGTGTTGTCTATCGGACGAACCCTAATACGTACATAGCAGAGCTTGCAAAACTGTGTTTTTTTTTTGTCGACAACATGAACGTTGTCAACATAACTCACTGGAAATCCAAAATGCTTCCACACCGGCGACTTCATTGAAAGAGGAGAGGATTTAAGCTCTGTCGACGGGTCTCCTGCGTCTGCAGTTTAACAAGCACTTCAACAGGCCTGTTTTTTCCCGCTTGGCAAGCCAAGCTGACGTGACATGGGGGCGTGGCAGCATCGACGATTCTATTTTTGGATTTGATAATCAAAATTGAGCATAAATTTCGATCGATTTCGATTAAAAATCAAAATCGTGACACCCCTAATAATAAACATCCTCAAGACATGGACGATTTATAATCGCAGCATACTGTTTGGAAACATTAAAACTGTCCAAGAAGATGTCCATAATCTTTACACACATTGACCCAGAGACTCTTTAGATGCAGGTCACTGATAAGAAGATGACGAATGTTTACTGTATAATGACCAAAATGGCCTTTAACACTCAGTAGGCACAAGACGTCAACATGACATCAGATTGATGATGTACCCTAAAGTCGTGTACGTTTTAGAATTTTCTTTTTGAAAATTAAAATCGGAATGAGGTCAGAACTCAACATCAGGTCAATGTCAATGTCCAACGTTCGACCTTAAGATGTTGGCTCGACGTTGGATTTTGGTCACTTTCTAACAATCTAAAATTAACCAAATATCAACGTCATTTGACGTCATTGTTGGACATCAATATAACGTTGTCCTCAGATACTGGTTAGACCTTAAATTTTGGTCACCTGACGTCACAACCTAATTGTAACCTAATACTTACATCTTATGATGTTGTGTGCCTGCGAGGCGATAACTAAATGCACTACATAATGTTACGTTTTACACACATCCACATATTACATGTAAATGCATCAGCTTTTTACAGAGTAATACTACTCGAGTACTTTTGAAATGTCTACTTTTTACTCATACTTTGAGTAATATTTACAACAGACACTTTAACTCTACTTGCACTACATTTTTAGGCAAAATAAAAAAAAAGAATCACTTATGGATGATGGAGGCCACTGTGCTTATTGGAACTTTCAGAGAAGCAGAAATTTTTCTGTAACCTTCCCCAGCCCTGTGCCTCGAGATAATCCTGTTCCAGAGGTCTTCAGACAATTCCTTTGTCTACATGTTCAATTAACTGAATTTACCACAGGTGAACTTCATTTATGCTGCTGAAACATCTAAAGAATGATCAGTGGAAACGTCATTTTTCAGGTTTTTTATTTTTAATAAACTAGCTACAATTTAAAAAAATTTTTTTTTTTTCACATTGTCTTTATGGGGTATTGTATATAGAATTTTGAGGAAATAAATTAAATTAATCCATTTTAGATTTAGGCTTTAACATAAAAAATGTGGAAAAAGTAAAGCGCTATGAATACTTTCCGCATGCATTGTCTTGTATGTGATTATGTACAGTCTTTAAGCAAATTTTAACCATTTGGGTACTAGAAATTCTAACATTTGTTCAACAATTAACAAAGAATAACTGTTTTTAATCATTTATATGATGAAGACTATAAAACTCAACATTTGAAGCAGATCAATTTTTTTTGGCCAGGGTTGTTGTCAAATAGTTTTAGGCCAACGTTAAAGAAAACTTTTATCCTTTAAAATTACCCTTTCACTGCATACTGTGTTATTTTACATATGATTATTTAACAGGGCGAAGCGGTGGCGCAGTGGGAAGCATTGTCGCATCACAGCATGAAAGCCGCTGGTTTGAGCCTTGTTTGTGTAGGTTTCCTCCGGGTGCTACCGTTTCCCCCAAAGTCCAAAGACATGTGCAGGGTGAATTGGGTAAGCTAAATTGTCTGCAGTGTATGTGTGTGAATGAGAGTGTATGGGTGTTTCCCAGTGATGGGTTGCAGCTGGAAAGGTATCCGCTGCAAAAACCATATACTGGATAAGTTGGCGATTCATTTCGCTGTGGCGACCCCTGATTAATAAAGGGAATAAGATGAAAAGAAAATTAATGAATGAATGATTATTTTATTCAATATTGTGCAGCCCTCATTACAGACAACAAAATCAATTTGTTTACTAAAAAAAAAGCGTTTCATTTACAAAAGCAGTTAAATTACATATTATTTATTTGTATTATATTTTACTTATTGAGTGTAGTTTAAAATTTAATTACTGTGACTCAAAGCTGAATTTATCATCATTACTCCAGTTTGCAGTGTCACATGATCCTTTAGAAATCATTATATCATAATTTGATGATTTGCTGTTCTTTTATGGCCATTTAATATTGGCACAAAATCACTAATGATGATTCTTACAATTATCAGTGCTGAAAATATTTTATCTTGCTTCGTATATATAAATATATATATATATATTTTTTTTTTTACCAATTATAACTGTTCATAACAGAACATTATTTTGATGAAATACATGCAACCTTAGTGTACATATTTGGCTTCTTTTAAAACATTAACAAAAATCTGTTTTAATAAGTTTAATTCACATAGTTTATTTCATAAAATATATTTTTGTAAAAAGTTTTTAAATACAATTTTGACAACATATATTAATTTAATTTTGACAACATAAATTATTTTGTAGAATATTTTTATTCTTGCATTGATTTATTTACTTTAGAAACTTGGTGCCCAGTTTGTATGCTACTTTTTCTTGTGTTTTTTATTTTATTTTATTAGAGTAAAAACATACAGTACCTATATAAAATACCTATTTCTAAATAGTTACTTTATTTGCTAAGCTACCTGAAATCTAACCACATTCCAAATACCTTTTCCTGATTTATTTACAATTTTGGTAAGGGAAAAAAACAGTTCTTCAAAGTAATTTAAAAGTAAAATTAAAAAATAGAATAACAGGGTTGGAAAAGTCATCCGCCCCTTGACAATACTTTGTAGACCCACCTTTTGTTTAATTACAGCCATCAGTCTTTTTGGATACGTCTGTACTAGCATTTTGACTGGGGAATATTTGCATATTCTTCCCTACTGAATTGTTCAATAGGATTTTCAATGGGATTTAAATTAGCGCTTTGACTTGGCCACTTAAGGACATTTATCTTCTTATCCTAGAGCCATTTTGTTGTTGTTTTGGCAGTATGCTTCAGGTCATTATTTCGTTTGAAGATGAATGACCTGCCCAGCTTTCGTTGTCTAGCAGAAGGACACAAGTTTTCCTCTAGAATTTGGATATACTTGACAGCATCTGTTTTCCCTTCAATACTGACCAATTACCCAGTTCCAGCAGAAAGAAATAACCCCACAATTTAATGCTGCCACCATCATGCTTCACAGTAGGTATGGTCTGTTTTGGTGGTGTGCTGTGTTTGTTTTTCAGCAAACATAGTGCTTGCAGTTCAGTTCAAAAAGTTAAATTTTGGTCTCATTAGACTATAGCACCTTTTGCCAGAAGGTATCAGACTCATCAAAATGAGTTTTTGTGTATCTCAAGCGAGACTGGCTGTGACATTTTTAGGAAAGGCTTTTTTGCCACCTTGCCATACAGCCAGCTTTGCATAAAGCTTGGAAGAAAGTTGTCACATGCACAGGATGACCAGACCCAGCCATAAAGCCTTGCAAGTCCTTCAAAGTTGCATTTGGCCTCCTGGTAGCTTCTCTTACCAATGTTCTCCTGTCTTTGTCATTCAATTTGGATGGGCGGCTTGATCTAGGCAATGTGCTGGTAATGCCATGCACTTTCCACTTCTTAATGATGCCCTTAACAGTACGTACTCTAAGGGATAGATAAAGCCTTTTAAGTGTTTTTATAGCCTTCTCCTAACCTGTGCTTTACTCAGGGCCGGATTAACCAATGGGCCTTATTGGCACAGGCCCAGCGGCCCGTCCGCACTAGGGGCCCCTTCGAGGGGGGAGAAAAAAAGACAATTTTGGAGTGTCTTTTTAGGCTAATTGCAAATAGCGCACCTAGTTGGAATAAGCTATTCAGGAATTACGTCCATCGATGCCTGATTGGTAGAGACAACATGAGTAAAGAGTAGTGTATCAATACAGCCTCAGTGGCGCACCTCGTAAAGCGCAGAGCATTGTCTTTTGACGCGATTGATCATCAACTTAGTTCGAATCTACCATCAGCTGAACTCGTGCTACTTTTTTTTCTCCCCATTACATATCAGATTGGAACTATATTTAATTTTAACAGGAAGGAAACTTTTTTTTTAAATAATGCAAATGTGATATAAAGTCACAAGCGTCTCATAGGGCATTTAATAATGTTTAGCCTTAATAAAGGTTCCTCCCTCTCTGTAAAAACTATATTGCTCAGACAACTGTATTTCCTCTGAGCAAAAAAATCACTATCACATATTAATATTATTATTATATTTAAATTGCCTTTCTTTCTTTAACTAAAAAGAATGCTGTAATTGTTCAAGCGCGGAAACGTCAGTTTTGAAATAACCCACACTAAACTGAGCGGACTGTAGTGTAACGTTAGTATTTGTCATAGATCAAAAAAGTGGACAAGTGGATTTAGCAAACGCGAGAGAAAGAGGAGAGGAGGCATCTTTATTGAGGCATTTTCCATACACACCTTCTTCAAAAAGACCCATGATCAGGAAAATGAGGGTACAGAAGAATACGTTATGGTAACGTTAAATAAGTAGCTAGCATTAACCAGGCGGAGGAGGCTAACGGCAGCACAGCGCGGACTGGATTCATCGTGTGATAGACAGTCAGAAAAAGGAGGGCGAGAGAGAGAGAGAGAGAGAGAGAGAGAGAGAAAGGCCCTGAAGAGGAGAGACGGGAGAGAAGAGGTATAGTGTGTGTGATTTAGGATAATTTTAGGTTTATAATCAAGTCTTCATCACGAGAAAAGTAGAGAAAATACAGAGAGAGGAGGAGAGAGACAGTAAATCATTAATAAGTGTGTATTATGAAAGACTCAGATTCATAGAACTGGATTGGAGAAGCATTGTGTGTTATATGCCATGCCAATAATATGCTTTATAAGTTTGTAAAAGCAATACATTAAAATACCCTTTTAAAATTTTTTAATAAAAACTAGTTTTATTAGTATTTTTATTCAATGCTTTGAAAAATAAGTTAAATCTTTGTAGACTATAAATACATATGTACTATATATCATTTATTTAAATATGTGGGCAACAAATTATAGATTCATTTTATTTAAAAATTATTGTATTATTCATATTTTTTAATTCAACTATAGGGGTGCGGCCAGGTAGGGGGCCTTACAAGACAATGTGCCCAGGGGCCCCTGAGTTCTTAATCCGGGCCTGGCTTTACTACTACTTTATCCTGAAGGTCTTTTGATAGCACTATCCCAACCATGATGAATACTTTGTGGTACCATGCACTAGTAACAGTGGCTTCTTTAAACATTTAGAAGGCGATTGCTTGCACCTGAGAAAGATTATAATGTTTTACTCCAAGGGGCTGATCAGTTTACCAAACCAGGCATTTCACTAATTAATTTTGAGTTATCTTTTGACATTTAAGTTAAATGCAGCTAAAAAAAGTTAGACTTCATTTATATTATTTTTCAGGACGTAATGTGAGAAAATGTATAGATTTTATAGGGTATGATGATTTTTTATAGGCACTGTAGTGTATGCCACTTTTACATGCTTTTTTTTTTTTTTGGACCTATACAGTACATACATATTTTCTGGTTCTTTTTGCAATTTTAGCAGTTTTCCAGTGTATATAGAGTTACAAGAAGACTAGATAAATTGTCATTTAACTGTTTATTGTAATGACCGAACATTCAATTGAGCCCAATCCCAATTCTATTTTTGTACCCTTTCCACTTGGCCATTGAAACAGATTGTGAAGGGGAAAGGCTTCAAAATTTACCCCAAAGAAATAGGACACCACTACAGCACCTGCACACGTTATCATGCCATCGCAATCTCTGAAATCTGCTGAAAATCAGGCAACAATATCATGTTACCATAACTATATAATGTGTCAATAAGATTGTAACTTTACTATGCATTTACACCGTGACTATATTCATATATGTAAACACACAAAAAAATTACATTATACCAGACACTGTAAAAAGCTCATTCCCAGCCAATAGACTTTTCTTACAGGGTATTCGAGTGTCATCGAGTAGTGTTGTGGGATTACTATATGGGAGTTATTATTATGCATTATAGATAGTGAAATTTAGCATTTTTGATTTTAGCGTTTTCTTTTAAACGGGTACGATGATAAAACAGGAACGTGGTTGTGAATATGTTAAAACATATGCTTGTTTATTACACAAGTTCATAATAGAGACAAAAAAATACTAATTTGTGCAACTTTACTTGCGTGTGCAGCCATACTGTCGCTGTAGCTAGTGTATTCCAGGAAATTTTCTTACCCCTTGGTTTCGAGTGTGGTCCTGAAAAATCGAGGGGTTTCGAGAGGTATCTAGCCCTTTCCTTAAACTCTACACCTTCAAGATAAAGACAATCGGGACACCAATACCCCTTCAAGTGAACGTGCAAAAGGAGAGGTAGGGATAAGGGCTAAGGGGTAGAATTGGGATTGGGCCTTTATGTATAAAGTGTGGTACTGAATTAAATTATTTGCATTCTGACTCTGACTACCGATCCATTGCCTTTCTTCTCCCTCTAGCACGTGTAGTGGAAATGGGTCTTGCAGTTTGCTCAGTTAATCATGCTCCCAAACTCTGGCCTTTGACATAGTCAGCAAACTGTAGATGCTTGAATTTGTGGACCCATGCTGCATGTTTACAGCTCAGGCAAACCACACTGTTAAAAGAACAATTCAGCTGTAGGCAGGATTGCTTGTGGCATTTCTTTATCTCTGGTGATGTAGTTGATAATAACATCATGTTTTGTCCAAACTACAAAGTCGCAGTACAAGACACTCCATACAAACATAGCTGAACTTGATGTCTAATCAGAACTATGATTCTTTACTACTCTCGTCTGGCCATTCTGGTACTTGTATGGCCAGTTATTCTATACAGTTGCTTTCCACAACAGGTAGTTTGCCATTCCATCCAGCGATGCCCTAAGATGTGGACTGTCTGGCCCTACAACAAGACCACGGAGCTCCACTTCAAAGTTCTGATGTTTTGATTTCATAGTTTCTGTGTACTGTTATCTTGCTCTGTACTCCATATCTCTTCCCTTAAATACTGGTGGATATGGGTCAGCTCTTTGTCGTAGTGCATTATCTGTTTGACTAGATTTGTTTTAGCACATATACAATAATACAGTGCATACAAAATGTAGGATTGTGCTTGTGATCCTTCCAGTTCGGTGTGCGTGCCATGCCTGAGACTGGGCCTGATTTCTTGTTGTAACCTCAGCACGTTTTTATGCAGCGAATACCCTTCTAGCAACCCATCACTTGGGAACATACATTCACACTCATTCACACACATACACTACAAACAATTTAGCCAATATCCAATTCACCTGTACCGCATGTCTTTGGACTGATGGGGGAAACCGGACTACCCGGAGGAAACCCACGCGAACGCAGGGAGAGCATGCAAGCTCCACACAGAAATGCCAACCGACCCAGCGACCTTCTTGCTGTGAGGCGACAGCACTAACTACTGCGCCACCCCAACCTCAGGGTTTACACACTGTTTATTAATTATCTCCTTTCCCAGTCTTCAAATGTTTTTTTCACACTTCTCTTTGACAGTGGCATCTAAAATGGCATCATTAAGAGTTACCAGTTGCTCTGGCAAGTCTCTGTGTCACATTGTGATGTGGAATCTGTCCTGACACTATAGTCCATCTGTCCTGACACTATAGTCCATGCTATAGCATATAACATACTTCACGAAAATTAAAACTACATAATCATTTGAAACCACAAATCAGAAAAAGCTGGGACAGTATAGAAATGCAAATAAAAAATAATAATAAATTTTTTTTTAATTGATTTTTTATTTATTTTATTTATTTATTCCAGTTTTAGTTGCTGCAACACATTTTTAAAAAGTTGAAACAGTAAAGCATTTACCACTTTGTAATTTTACAACACAAATGTTTAGGAACTGAAGACACCAAGTGATGAGGTGTTTCAAGTGTAATTTTATCCCATTCTTTCTGCAAACAAGTCTTATGTTGGACAACAGTATGGGGTCTTTGTTATTGCATTTTGCGTTTCAAAATGCACCACACATTCTCCCAAAACATACCTGAAATACTGATTCATCTGACCACAGTACATGTTTCCACTAAGTGTTATGGTTCAACTTAGATGCCTCCAAGCCCAGAGACGAACGACACTTCTGGACACTGTTAACATAGGGCTTCCTTTTGGCACAGTACAGATTTTATTTTTGGATATTACTATATATGGTGGTACTTGACAAAGCTTACCCAAAGTAGTCATGAACCCATGTGGTGATATTGTTTATAGTAGATGAACGACGATTCTTAATGCAGTGCAGACTGAGGGATCAGAGATCACAGCAGCTCAGCTTTGGCTTGCGTCCTTGTCCTTTACTTACTGAAATTCCTCCAGATTCATTGAATCTTTTATTGATGTTGTGTACTGATGAAGGTGAAATATCAAAACATCTTCTTATCTTTCCTTGAGGAACATTGTTTTTAACATTTAAATAATTTCCTTACATATTTTTTGGCAATTTGGCAATCCTCAGCAATCTCCAGGACTAGACCTTTCTTGGACGCTGCTTTTGTACTAAACCATAATTTCAATCACCTGTTGACATCACCTATTTCAAATCACATAATTTTTTAACCAATTTACCAGATTACTAACCCTAAATTGGTCCTGTTGCAACTTTAGAATGTGTTGAGGTCTGAATGACAAGATGTTTTTTTTACAAATAAAATGAAGTTGACCAGACAAAAACATGAAATATTTTGTGTTCATATTGTCTGCAATAAAATAAAAGTCAAATTAAATATGAAAATCCCTACTTTCTTTTTTTATTTGCATTTTCGATATTGTCCCAACTTTTTCTGATTTGGGGTTGTACTCTCCCTCAAGTTGTTTCAAACATTTACGAGTTTCTTTCTGCTGTTGAACACAAAAAAAGATACTCAGAAGAAAGCTGTAAATATCGACTTCCAAACTAGGAAAACAATTATCACAGAAGTCAATGTTAACAGGTTTCCAATATTTTTTTAAAAATATGTTTCGTGTTGATCAAATGATTACACATTTTTTATTTTTGGAGGAACTATCATCTTTAATACCTACCTGCTTGCTACATTTACATGACCTGATCTTTTCTACATTCTTTTTTATGCTTTTTTTCTGACTGGCTGCAACTGGGAGAGTTCTTAGCCTCTTAGCCTTTCTGAAGCTGATCTTACTTAGTCTTGCTGGTGTCACCTCTTTCTTGGATGGGTTAATCCACATACAGTATTTGTCCCTGAAGTACAACACATCTCCGTTTTTCCTATTCTGACCCACAGCTCAACTAAACATAAGTGCAGCTGCATGGCTGCAGGCCCTAACCTGCATAAAATGGTATATTGTATGTCATACAAAGGTTTAAATGATACTTTAGGCTATACATAAAACAAGAGTTCTGTGATTTTAGTAAAAACAGTTAATTATGGCTAATTAAACTGCAGACTTGGAATGCTAAGAATTAAATGTAAAAATGTAAGTCCACATACCCTGGCATGCAGGTGCAGTTCACTGTCAGAATGCAGATGTTTTGCTTGTTGATGATTATCCAGGCTTTGTACAGTTCAGTCTTCTATCCTTGAGTTTGGCTAGCCAGAACCTCTGTCTTTAGCACTACAAAGCTTCGAACCAGGTAATCATGGAACATTATTTCTTGCACATGACCACACACAAAAAAAAACTAATTTGTAGGCATCCAAAGATGTGTAGGATTTGAACCTCTCTACAAACAATAGGGAGTTTCCATAAAATAGTTATATATTTCTGGCCACTGGATACCTGGCCATTTCATCTCATCTGATATCCACAGCCATGTCACCCTGCAGCCCAAGATTGGTTACTCACTGAAGCTAAGCAGGGCTGAGCCTGGTCAGTACCTGGATGGGAGACCACTAGGGAATACTAGGTTGCTGTTGGAAGTGGTGTTAGTGAGGCCAGCAGGGGGCGCTCAACCTGTGGTCTGTGTGAGTCCTAATGCCCCAGTAAAAGTGAAGGGGACACTACACTGTCAGTGGGCACCGTCTTTTGGATGAGATGTTAAACCGAGGTCCTGACTTTCTGTGGTCGTTAAAAATCCCATGGCACTTCTCGTGAAAGAGTAGGGGTGTAACCCCGGTGTCCTGGCCAAAGTCCCTTTATCGGCCCTTATGATCATAGCCTCCCAATGATCCCCTTCCACCGAATTGGCTCTATCACTGTCTCTCCATTCCACCAATAGCTGGTGTGTGGTGAGCGCACTGGCGCTGTCGTCCTGTGGCAGCCGTCGCATCATCCAAGTGCTGAAAAATCTGCTTTCCGCCGTGGCGCACGGTCTAAAAGGGTTAAGTTTATTTTCTTAATGAGTTATAGGTGTTTTGAGAATAAACCAATCTCATCTTCCATTCCCTTTAAGAGCCAGTTGCGTCGCGCCATAATCACATTTGCTATTTACATGACAAAGTAAGTGTGAGTGGAAAAACGGAGCATTTCACTAGTAAGAAAACAGTTAAACAGATCATCTACAGCCTGAAAATGAGAGATAAGGCATCTCAAACTCTAGTTTCACTTTCGCTCTCGTGGATAGGGAAACCTTGTACGCACAGACATCAATTAGCCTATAAATAATTAATTTCGTTTGTTAAGTGCAAAGATTTGTTTCAAAACTATTTCTAAATTCAGTTCTAATTTCCAGCAAACAAATAAATGGACAATAATCACAATGTGTTTAAAAACCTGAGTTATATCCTAATACACATGCTGTGCCCATATGGTCTAAAACCTTCAGGTGGACAAATCTAAGCTTGTTTTTAATAAAACAAATATAAATATGCATATAACAAATAATACTGCTAATAATGATAACATTATACAAAAGCAAATTGAATTAACTGAAAAAGCCTCCTGAGATGGAGAAAGTATGAAAGAAGTTTGTTTTTTGAATTCATGTAGGCTAGAAAATAATATGTTTTGTCATATTTTAAAGGGTCACGATACACCAAAACACATTTTTGGAGCTGTTGACAGTCGTATATGTGTCCCACACTGCTAAAAACACTATTAGGACACCTATATTTCACTAAAAAGTGTAAATTGGTTGTTTTTGCGTTATTTCAAGCAAATTCGTACTTCCGGTTTGAAACGAATTTTTGAAGCTGCGTCCGGCCATGACATAATAGCGTTGTATTACAGCGTGCAGACTGGACATCTGTGTCAGAGTGTGTCTTATTACGTCTTACAGTGTGATGCATTAATGCATGAGTAAGGCTTGGTTCAAACCAATCAGCGCGCTCTATTGTGCAACTTCATTAATATTCATTACTGTCAGTGTTTAGACGACACACACCATGTTGTATTGGCAAAACAAGCGTTAAGTGTTGCTTTTATAGTTTGCTGCAGTTGAGTTTCGTTTTCATTTTCTCTCTGTGAGAGCTCAGTCTCACGTGTGGATTAACAGTGTACGCGACGCTCGACAACAATAACTTACGTGTCTAAGGAGGATTATTGTTTCCCTGAGAGCTGTTCTCATCTGCAAACGCTGAGATCCGGATTCGCTTGTAGTATTCTCTTCATAAAGAAGCGGCTCTAGTTGCTGGTGATTGCCCTGTCTCTACAGATTTGGTAAGTGAGCGACCAGTGCTTTTTGTTTATTCAGTTTGTTCGTATCGAACTAAGTTAACCATTGCACCGAGTGTAAACATGTTAGCACCACAACCAAACTTTAACCTCGTGTAGGGTTTTCACCGCATTTAGTGACCGGAATAACACACACAGCTTTCTGACCCTACCTGCCGTGTACAACTAAGTTTCCGGGAAATGCGGAGGTTTTTTTTCTCTCATTCGCCGTGCGGTATCAAACATTGCATGAAAAATACACGCTTAGAGCAGCTCCTCGAATCAAATATCTCGTTATAATAATTTGGCAAATAATTCGACTACAGATGTCCTTGTAGGTTAAACACCATCACTTTCTACTGTGTGTGTGTGTGTGTGTGTGTGTGTGTGTGTGTGTGTGTGTATTTTAACTCTGAAGCTCGCGCGTGCCCAAATAGACACTCCCACACCATCCCACTTTTCTTCCTCCGACACTCCCCCCTAAACAGAGCTGGGCACGCCCACTTTTCTGACTTTTTCCAAAGTAGAGGTGTGAAAACACCCTACTGAAACGAGGGGGTTTCATGGCCCTTTAATCCTTTATATTTATATCCTTGTTATATCCTATAGATATCCTTAATATTTTATATCTTTTTCATATGTAAAGATATTTGCGTATTGCTTTATATCTTGTGTGCATTAAACAGTGTGTAAGCCAGGCACACTCTGCGCCAGACAATAGACCGTCTTTGTTCTGGTCTAAAGAACGGACTATTATAGTTTCTCAAAATAGCAACGCACCAAAACACACCTGCTTTTTTAGACCATCTATGGGCGCACATATGAGCGCAAATGCATTTGCTATTTAAACAGCGTGGCGCAACACCTCAAAACGGCTCTTGCACCGAGCTGAAAGTAGCAAATAACAATTGCGTCACGCCTTGCGCCACATTGCGCCAGGTGTATGATAGGGTCCTTTATCTGACCAAAACTACAATGATTCAGAAGACTAAAATGGCAATTTTAAAGACTAGACTAAATACTAAAACTAAATAAACTTTTGCTGGCAAAATTAACACTGTATTACACATATTCTAACTGTTGGTACAAGAGGTGGAGTTGGGGACAGTTTTCAGGCACTGAATAATGTAACTGCACCTGCTGCAGCCATGGTACGGCAGCAAAAAGCCTTGATTATAACATGGGAATGAGAGTATAATTCTCATCCTTATCAGACTAGAAAATAGCAACTTTTTTCTATTAGCTTACGTACATGTCTTGTTGCAAAGATCTATGCAAAGATAAGCTAAGAGTGCTCCTGCCAAAACCCAGAGATCGGTTGAATGGATTCAAAAAAAGTAAAACTCAACTTTTTAACTCTAGGAAAGTGTCAAATGAGTCTATTTTTCTAAAAGATATGGAGTGCTCCTTTACTATAATAACAACTAAATCAATAGGCCATGTTCATTATGAAACAAAAGTAGGGGGGTCACTGTTCACTTATTGATATTAAATCGCTTTAGTAAAGGACTTTTTGTTCAGTGCCAATCAAATGAAATCTGAAGTTCCTACTTGGATATATTATGTGTACACTTAGACATATTAAGAGTATTCAAAGTAGAACAAGAAAAAATATTAGAAAATATAAGTAGCTAATATACTAAGTAGCATATTTGCGGACAGAAGACTTCAATCTATGCAACGATTTCATTCATTCATTCATTTTCTTTCTTTTTGCTTAGTCCCTTTATTAATCAGGGGTTGCCACAGTGGAATGAACCGCCAACTAATCCAGCATATGTTCTTTGCAGCGGATGCCCTTCCAGCTGCAACTCATCACTGAGAAACACCCGTACACTCTCATTCACACACATACACTATGCACAATTTAGCCTACCCAATTCACCAATAGCGCATGTCTTTGAAATGTGGGGGAAACCTACACGAACAAGGGGAGAACATGCAAACTCAACACATAAATGCCAAATGACCCAGCGTCCTTCTTGCTGTGAGGTGACAGGGCTACCCACTGCACCACCACGCTGCCAGCATTTTATTCATTAATTTTATCTACATTATTTGTTTATTAAAAACATTTACATCTGTCTCTATCGACCATTCTTGATTGGCCATTCTTATTTTTATTAAAAGAGGGAATTAACTCATTTAAACAATAAGTATCAACAATAATATAAATAATCCAACTATAAGACTATAAAACAAACCTATGTATGTATGTGCAGATAGTAAAGCTGGATTTACTGATGACTCATTTCAGTCAGTTCAAATTCAAGTTGTTGTTTTTTTTTTAGGGGAGCTGAACATTAAATTTTTCATGCACTGTGATATTTTAAACTTTTTTGCAATTCACATACAGCT
Organism: Danio rerio; assembly: GCF_052040795.2. NCBI lineage: Eukaryota > Metazoa > Chordata > Actinopteri > Cypriniformes > Danionidae > Danio > Danio rerio. Next base: position 31,918,796 of record NC_141021.1, read on the forward strand.
ACATTAATGACTACATTAAATCTAATACTAGAAAAACCATAATGGTACACTTTAAACAATCTAGATAACAACTTTTAATTGTGTTCAATCAAACTCAAACTTAAACTCACATTAGCCAATATGTCTCTGATGGCTTCCTCCTTCTGAGATGCACTCCACAGCAACGTGCAACATGAAGCACCAAGCTCAGTACAAAAGTCTTTTTGCTGCTGAAGCTGTCCTCTGCATTCCCATAACTGCTGCTTAAGAACCAGCTTCTCCTACAAATGTATATGAGAAGACACAAACATACACACACAGCTTTTCTAAGAGCATGACAACGCTATAATACAGTACAAATAAAAAAAGAATTCAAATAATGGATACTATTTACTTATATTTAAAGTCTTGCATGATCTAATTTAAGATGCTCTATATAGACACCTTCTGTGTGATAATTAAAAGTAGTTTATAGAAAAATTTAAATAGTATGTAAAAATGTCATTTGTGTATATGCTTTTCTAGAATCTTAAAGTAAATTATGTTTCACTTCAGTGTGGTCTCTGCAGTCTCTCATCCTTTCTGTTATAGTACCTGTTTCTCATTCTGACACTCATTCAGGGCAGCATCTATTCTGGTTTGAATATGTAGACAATTCTCTCGTTCTTGCTGCTCACGATCACAGAGTTCTTGAACTATATAAAAGTCAAAAACAATTTAAAACAGTAAGTCACCAGTCAAAATAATCAGATGACTACATCTTTTTTTGCCATTTAGTATAATACAGCACTTTAACAACTTTAAATTGTCCTTTTAAAAGTTAATTTTCTGAGTTTGCTGGAACCACTTTCAAATTTAAATTATCTTGAATTTCAGTTTTGAGGTTGTACACATGTAGGCATTGTTTCCCATTTAGTTATATAATTAATTTATTGTTTTTAATTATTATTTATATAATTATTTATATTTTTCTAGGCTGTTTAATGTGTTTTTGGTATACGTGTTTGTGTGTGTTTTCCTCTTTTTTCCTTTCCATGTCTGTGTTTGATGTCAGCTATTGTTACCAATAACTATTGTTACTGTCTATGTTTGTAAAAATCTGACTTTGCATTGTTTTACAATCTGGATGAATGTAAAATAAATACAGAAATTTTAATTCAATTGCAATTTTTAACTAGAAAAGCTAAATTTGCTTAGACAAGCTTAAATTTTGGTTTAAAGCCAAT